>NW_026652281.1:83642470-83899151 GCF_009828535.3 Hylobates moloch
GGGGGGGGTTCCATGCAGTAACCTCCCAGCTGGTCCTTTCGCCCGCCACAGTTATCTCAACTCCGTAGGCAAAGCAATCCTGTTAAAACGTCCATTGGATCACACCGCGCCTCTGCTCAGCACCCTTCAATGGCTCCCTGTTTACCTCTGCATAAAAGCCGAAGTCCTCACAAGGCCCTGAGTGACCCGGCCATTACCTCCCTGCTCATTTCAGGCAACCCCACTCACCACCCCGCTAAATGAGATGACCCCAGCCACAGTGGCCTGGCTGTTCCTGGAATGACAGGCTTCCCGCTTAGGGCTGAGATGGAACAGGGACCCCCTCTTAGGGCCTGCTGCACCCCTCACCCCCACCCCCACTGCCCAAGTATGAAAATAAAGGAAAAATATTTAGTTCCTTCACGGGAGAGTCCAGGCACCCAGCTAGCCCTGAGGAGTAAAGGAGCCACCTGAGAAGTGAGGAGAAATGCAGACAGATCCCCACCAAATGGATCCACTGGCACACAGACCTCAGACCGGGGGAAACGAAGACAGAGCTCTGACCACCTGTTCTTTGTTCTCAATTTCTTCCTGAGGGGCCTGGAGGAAGTCACGCCCATGGGTCAGATCTTACCATTCCTTTCTGCCGACCCCAAGATTTTAGAAAAAACTTCGCTTTCTTAACCAATCACAAATCAGAGTCTGAACCCACCTATGACCTTTTAGCCCCATGACTTCAGATATCCCGCCTTTTTAGGCCACATCAATATGTAACCCCCATGTGCTGGTTTATGATTTTACCTGTAACTTCTGCTTTCCTGAAATTTTTCCCTGCCTGAAAAAACCCTTGCAGGCAAGTCATCAGGGAGTTCAGGTCTTAAGTGTGAGCTGCCTGATTCTCCTTGCTTGGCGTCCTGCAAACGAATGCCCCTCTTTCTCTCACTGCAAACCCTCAGTGTGGACGTTTGGCTTTACTGGACCAGGTAGGAAGACTCCATTCAGCTCCACCCTGGCTGAGCCTCTAGAAGGAATGCTCTCTCTTCTTCCCTAATCACCTTTACATCTTTGCTCAGATTTTACCTTCCCAGGGAGACTTACAATGACCACCTACTTTTTACTCAAAATTGCTCCCCACGGTACTCCTAATCCCCCCCTTTTTTTGTATCTTGCTTTGCTTTTTCTATAACCCTTATCTCCTAACATATTGTCCATACCCTCTGGCCAAAACCCACCAGGAACACATACGCAGCTGGGTTGTTTTTGTTTTTTTTTTTCTGGGGGGGTGGGGTGGGGTGGAGAGGACAGGGTCTCACTGTTGCAGTGAAGGAGATCACATACCAGGGGATCTGAGGGTGCCTCCCTCATTGCAGTCACTGGAGCGTGCAGCGGCACCTGTGCTCCTGGTGGCCCTTGCCTGGAGAACATTGATGATCCTATGTACGTTACTTGTTTGCTGTGCTTTTCTTCTTGTCTTCCCCTTCTAGCTTCATGGAGGTAAGGATGTTTTGACTGTTCTGTTAACTGATCCAAGTGCCTAGAACTATAATCACAGTAGAAGCCCAATGTATGTCATTTGCTGAGACGGGGAAGCCTGGAAAATGAGCGGGGTTTGCAGGCTGGGGCAGAATTAGGGAGGAATTGATAAGCTTGAGCTATTTCCAGTCACAGAATCATCGGTTCATCTTCCTATGTCAACCTCACCCACCACTCAGCAGTGATCATAGCCCTGCCTCCCCCCACCCCTCACCACAGGCATGCCTCAGCCCTCAGTGAGCCCCTTAGCAGCAGCACATGCAGCACCATTAAAACACACCCCAGGTGCCATTCTAAATACTGCCTTGTCTTACCCGGTTGGCACTCCTGTGATTTTTAGAGACGAGGAAACTGGGCAGGGCATGGTGGTTCACACCTATAATCCTAGCATTTGGGGATGTCCAGGAGGGAGGATCACTTGAGGCCAGGAGTTTGAGACCAGCCTGGGCAACATAGCAAGACCCTACCTCTCCAAAAAAAGTTTTTAATGAAAAAAATATTTTCAGAGGTGAGGAAACTGAGCACAAGAAGAATAAATAAGTTTTGAGCAGCCGAGCTGGAATTTGAATATAGATCGTCCAACCCCAGAGCCTAAACCTCTCAGAGCATTTCATGGCCATCAACTTAGATGCCAAGAAAGGAAGATGGGGTGAGGAGGTGCGGCAACACTAAGGCAAACTTGATTTGAGGTGTAGCAAGAGGAGATAGTTTTCTTTCTGTTAGGAGGATGCTGTCTGCAGAAAACACTGCTCTGTGTCTCGTGGGAAACCCCACAGGCTGCCCAAAGCCCTCACAGATGCCCAGTCCCATTCAGGCCTGACTCATCCCATTGAGTCAGAAGGGTCTGGTGCCTCTGACACGATGCATCAACTGGGGCATTCATAAAAATGAAAAAGGAGCCAAGCCCGGCCCTTTTCCCCTATCAAAGGAGAGCAGCGGAGATCTGAAAAACAGGGTGATTAACTCCACCAGACACTCGAGTTGCCATGGATACTACCGACCAGCATGACACCTCTTCTGCCCCTTGGTTCTGAGGCTGCCTGTGCTCTCCAGCCCTGGCAGAGAGAGTTTTTCTCCTCACTTCCCCAAAACTGGTTCTAAAAGCACAAAAGGCATTTGAGGACTCAGAGCAGGGGAGAGCTCATTCCATCCCATGTCATCTTTTTCAAAACTACATTTTTCCGTCTCTGTTGCACATCATGTTAGCTGTATTCATGTTAATGGGAGCTTGTGTGTGTGAGTACAGCTGTTCTAGAAAGTATGTATCTGCTCTACGACTTATGATTAAATACCTTGGAGGTCTGAAGAGAGATAACTAAGAGGCAAATTAAAGAGTTTTGTGTGTGTTTTTTTTGTGGGAGGGGGGCAGGGGAACAGGGTCTCACTCTGTCACCCCGGCTGGAGTGCAGTGGCATGATCATAGCTCCCTGCAGCCTCCAACTCCTGAGCTCAAGTGATTTTCCCACAGGCACGAGCAACTGTGTCCAGGTCCATGAACCCTTGTGTCTGTGAATATGTTTATTATAATGATTGTCACTGGTGATCTTGACAGCTATATTAAAATTACTGTTATCGGTAAAATGAAACCTAAACTTTGCCACTAAAGTGAAGTGCCCATATACGTCCAACCCAAGGACAGTGACTGATCTTTGTGTCCAGACTCAAGCTCTTACAAAAAACTGTGCCAGTCACTAACATTCTCAATAAACACTGATCAGATAATCATATTTGAGAGCTGCTTTTAACTTTTCAAATACTCATCTCATTTGAGCTTTACAACTACATGAAATCAACAGTAAGTGACAACTGTCTAACCCAGGCCAAAATCAGTAATATGAATTATAATCATTTTTAAATGCTACAGCGGAAACATATTTGAAATGCACAATCCAAGGTAGATTAATGGAAGGACAGAGGGATGACAGGTGGAGATGTATGTGAACAAGAAAATACAGCAGAATGTCAATAGTAGAATGCCTAGGTTGGACAAATTTCAAAGGTCCTTTTATTCCCCCAAATTCTATGTTTTTATATTGATTTTCTAAGTATTTTTCAGATACTCTAAAATGAAGATAATTTAACATTGGTCAGTTAAGATCAATTTAAGGTTAATCTCTGCAGCAACTCAGAACTGATCCGAAATTTATCAGTCAGGGGCTAGTGTATGCTGTGGTAGCAAACATCACTAAAATCTTGGGGCTTAAAACTACCGAGGTTTATCTCTTGCTTACACAATATGGGAACCACAGATGAGCTGGGGGCTTTGTGCCTGCATCGCCATTGACACTGTCCTCTTTGTTGTTCTCTTCCAGGGCCCAGTGAACAGAGAGCCCCTGGACATTGCCGGAAGGAAAGGAGAGAGCCCAGCAAAGCACACAATGTATCAGGCTTTTCACGTGTCACTGGGTGAAAGGAAGTCACATGGGCCAAGGAGGGGAAGCAGGTGTCATCAGAGCAGTTCCACAGTCCTCTAGGCACAGTAACAGGCATGCTCTTCTGTCCTTCTCTCCTTTTAGATTGTAAGCTACCCGAAGTCAGTCTCCATGGGTTTTTTTCCTTATATGCAAACCACCATATGACAGGTGTGCCAGATAATAACTCAGGTATACCTGAGAATGACCCTATAGTCCAAGAATGTTGGTTCTGAGCTCCAAACTAAGGAATCTGGGAGCTGCCAACCCAGAGGTTTACTCCTTATCTATGGAGCATAGCTGAACCCCTGGCCCATTTCTTGGAACAGGATGTGCGGGGAACCAAGGCCCTTTGTTTTGAGCTAGGTGGAGGTGGCCAGGTAGAGGTCGCCAGGTAGAGGTGGCCAGGCGGAGGTTGCTAAGCAAAGATTGCTATATTAACTGGGTGCTTTTTACAAACCATAGCGGTTACCCCATTCATCCAGCCACTCCTGGACTCCCTGTATGTTTAAGTTCCCCAATAAAACTTATGTCTTGCTCACTGTCTCTGGGTCTTTTCTTCAGCCTCTCAGACACGGTGCCCTCCCTGGGCTTGGACTCAGTGGGGGTGCTACTCCACTACTACAATGCCCAAAAAATGCCCACCTCTCTTTCTGACACTCAGTAAACATCTGCCATTGGCAATGATTGAGCTTCTAACATCTTTACCCTATGAGGAAAAGCAGCTCTTTTCTATGTATGATACCCTTACTTTGCTGGCTCAAGGATGGTGTTCAGAGTGGGTCTTAGAACCTGTGGCACAAAAGCCTGTTGTTGTTTTCTTTGCCTGGTGGAGATTTGAGGCTCAGCAGTAGGAGGGTCTCTCTTTCTGGAGGCTCTCAACCTGACGCTTTGTTATTGTGTCTCTGCAGCAGGGAGCAGGGAAATAGGGAATCACTTAAGGACTTTGGGGCTCCTGTGGAATTTCAGCAAGAGAGAGGTGATAATAAAGACTCAATGGAGTGGGACAATTGGGAGGGACGTAGCTATTAGCAGTCTGAATAAAAGGGAAAAGCAGGCTTTAAAGAAACCCTAAGGCTTGTTTTCGAGACAAAGATCTCATCTTCTCATTCCTGTGGCTCCCTAACCCCCTGTATGCCTCCCCTCCACAGATGTCTTTGAGTCTCTGTCTTGCAGTGATGTATGAGGCCAAGCCCCCTCCCCATAGGCCATCGAGCCAGATGATTCATGCTGAACAATCTAGTACATTCTAACACAGCCTTCTGTGAAAGGCAGCTTGGCTCCAAAGCTGCAAAATACAAAGCCTTTCACAGCAACAGCCAAACAGGTATATAAATGAATCAATACTCAAGCACTCAGCACATTCACACATATTTACTACAGGAACACGCTGGACCAGGCCCAATACCTGGGCTCCTAACTGTGCTAGTCAATATCACTTGTCAATTAAAACCTAAAGGAGTTTTATCACTCCCCCTGACACCCCAGACTCCTGGCTCATAGAATGGATTTCAAGTCAGTGTAAATAGCTTGCTTTGCCCAGCAGCTGTGTTCCTGAAAAGTTTCTTGTAAATCAAATCCTCTTTTAAAATGCATGAAACTTTCTGTTTAAAAGGAACCCTGTGATTAATCCTTTTGTAAGGCAAAACATCTTCCTGTAATATAAAAAATACTACTACCACCTCCCCCCATCTGGCTCTTCCTCCCCTTGCCACATCGTCTTTGCCACCTGCCCACTTCCACTCCATTCCACAGGTCAGCCTTAGGTGCAAATACCATTTTTAAAGAGGATTCACATTTTTGTGACTTGGAAGCAAACCAAAGACCCATCTTTTTAACATGTATCTTACAAATATCCTGGTTGAAAAGCCTGCAGAATATACATCACTTGTTTGCAGATACCACAATACACAATCACCAGAAATGCTGATGAGCTTGGCTATGAAAGGAATGAGCTGATGCTCTCTGAGAAGATGGCTCATCATCCCTTACTCAAAACAAAATCGAAGGCAGCATCTTGGAAAGCAGGTGGAGACACGATTAAGGACGCCTTTACTTCCCCTCCCCAGCTCACGCCACCGCTTCCTGCTAGTGAAGATTGAAAAGTAGAATGAATCATGGAAAATACCATTCTCCAAATGTCATTGGGAACATCAGTCTATACTTTTGCCTAAAAGTGAGACTAAAGATTAGGCCAGTGTTTCTCCTTCTTCCAACATTTCAGATTTTCGCCATGCCTGTGAGCCACCTGTAGCATTACTTACTCGGTTTTAGTTAAATTGACTTCTTCTTACTTAGCCTCATGAGAACTGACGGCCAAGGAAGAGCTTTCCCCTTGACCCTCTGAAGGTCTGCTGAAAAATCAACTCACAAAAGGCAGACAAATGTGTGTAATGTGTATACACAGGAGCCTTGAGAATGATGATGCAATTCCCTCATGAGGTTCCAAAGCTTGCATACCATCTCGAGGTTATAGAAAGAATGCACGCTCAGAGCATGGCCCAAAACAGGTTAGGTTGGTAGATCAAGTTTAGTGCCAAGGCAGGTTATGAGAGGGGGAGAGGAAGGGGCTGGCTACCAAAGGGGGTCCCGTTATGTAGCGTAAGCCTCTTGGGTGGCAGCCCTAAAGAGAATATATGGTAAATGTCCCTTTTCTGACATTTAAAGGGTCAGACTCTCAATCTCCCCTAGATCCAGGAAAGGCCTAGAAAGGGAAGGCCTGGCTGCATCCATGGAGATTCTCTACAGATGCAAATTTCCCCCACAAAAGATAGCTTTGCAAGCCACTTTCTGTCTGTTGGCTCTGTGGCAGCCATTTCAAAATATGTCAAAGAAATAGAGTTTGGAGTAACATATCTTTATTTCCTTCAAGAAGCAATGAGATCCATGAAATTGCAGGTTTAAGATGTAGTTATATCTTTTCTAGAACACGTTAATGTGAGCTTATAACTGAAACCACCTTTGGAAAAATTGTAACGGTGAGAAAATTATGACAGTGAATGAGATCTGATCTAACTCACTTCCATCTTGCCTTTAACCTCCAAACTGCCCTAATTATTCCTGGGCCTGGTCCAAGTTAACTTTGGGAGACATTTAGTTTATACTTCAAATGGTAATAGCCCTTCCCTGAAACTCTACCGCTTTTGTAAAGCTAATGAAAGACCACCAGGTCAGGAGGATGACAGGAGCCTGAATTCTGCTAACACATAAAGGATTACCAGTCATTATGCTGGGGTTCACAAGATTTGCAACTTCCCCAATTATTCCTGCAGATAACATCACTCTTGTAGAACCTAAGATTGGCCTCTTAAGATGTCTTTTCAGGTTTTTTCATTTCTGATGACAGATAGCTCCACCTGGACCTACCAAGGGGTCTGGTGGTCCCACCCAGAAGCAGACTGAGCATGCAGGAGGATCACTTTCCACACCCCTATGATGGCATCCCCAACCAATCAACAGCACCCATTCCCTGGCCTGCCAAACTATCCTTGAAAAACCCTAGTCTCTACATTTTCAGGGAGGCTGATTTGAGTAATAAAATTCCAGTCTCCCACTCAGCTGGCTCTTACTCTAATGCAATTCCCCCATCTTGATAAGTCAGCTCTACCGGACCAGCAGGCAAAATTAACACATTGGGCGATTACATAACTATTTAAAATGGGTTCATCCAGGTGCTACCTAAAGTCATTCTGTGGGCCACTGTTGATACACATACCACACTTTGCCACCACACTTTGAATGGACAAGGTAACCAAATATGATTGAGCCATGCTAGTCTTAATTCCCTTACCATTGTTTGCCTACCTGTGCCTGCATTCATTCAACAAACATTGGTAACTACTATGCATGGGCATTGTACAAGGCATGAATGAGGAGAGAGGAGAGACTCTGTGCCTTTGAGAGCTTACAGTTTGGTGGAGGAGGCTGAAAGAGAGAGAGTTGTGATCTAGCATGTTGTACAAAGAACTGGAGAAGCGCAGAAGAGATATGAGCTCTACTTCAGTAATAGGAACTTCAAAGACAGCACTTTGGCTGGGCTTAGAAGGGTGAGCAAGATTCACTCCAATGAGGGGAGCGAAGAGAAGATGTTTCAGGAGAGAAAACAGCAGGGTACAAAGGCTCAGAGGCATGTGACAGGAAGATGCAGGCAGAAGGGGTGGGCGCTCTGGCTGGCAGGAGAGGGGACAATTTTTAAAAAATCAAATTATGGGGGTCTTTGGTGTAGACTTGGTGATAATGTCCTCAAGGTTAATCCGTATTGTTGCATGTAACAGACTTCCTTCTTAAGGCTGAATGATATTCTATTACAAGTTGTTATAGATTGAATTGTGCCCTCACCCAAGTGTAGAAGCCTTAATTAACCCCCTATATAACTACATTTGGAGATAGGGCCTTTAAAGAGGTAATTAGGGTTACATGAAGTCATAAGCGTAGAGCCCTAATCTAATAGGACTACTGTCTCTATAGGAAGAGGAAGAGACACCAGGGAGGCACTTACACAGAGAAGGGATGAATGGGAGGACATGGCAGGAAGGCAGTCCCCTGCCAGCCACGGAGAGAGGCTTCAGATAACCCAACCCTGCCATACATTGATCTTGGACTTGTAGCATCCGCAGCTGTAAGAGAATAAATTTCTGTTGTTTAAGCCACCCAGTTTGTGATATTTGGTTACGGTGGCACTAACAAATTAATAAATATGTATATATGACATTTTGTGTATCCACTCATCTGTCAATGGACATTGGGGTTGCTTCCACTTTGGGGCTATTGGAAATCATGCTGCTATGAACATGGGTGTGCAAAGATCTCTTCAAGACCCTGCTTTCAATTCTTTTGGATATATATCCAGAAGTGGAATTGCTGAATCATATGGTAATTCTATTTTTAATTTTCTTGAGGAAGTTTCATACTGTTTTCTGTAGCAGCTGTGCCATTTTACATTCCCAGCAGCAGTGCACAAGGGTTCCTATTTCTCCACATCCTCACTAAAACTTGTTGTTTTCTGTGGTTTTTTTTTTTTTTGATAGCAGCCATTCTAATCGGTGTGAGGTGGTATCACATGGTAGTTTTTCTTTGCGTTTCCCTATTGATCAGTAATTCAGTGATATTGGGCATCTTTTCATGTGCTTATTGGCCATCTGTAAATCTTTGGAGATTCAATGTATATTCAAGTCCTTTGAACACTGCTGAATTGTGTTGTTTCCTTTTTGTTGTTGAGTTTTAGGAGTTTACTATATATTATGGATATTAATCCATTATCAGTGTCTTCTTATATTAATAAGAAAAATAAAGCTAAACAGTGGTAAAGTGTTGGGGCAGCAAAAATTTTGGGGGGTGGTATGGAGAGATAATGGGTGATGTTTCTCAGAGCTGCTTCCAGCAGGATTGGGGGCGGCATGGGAAAGTAGAGTGGGAGAGATTCAGCTGAAGGAAGATTTTGTGGTAGGGGGTGATATTGTGGGGTTGATAGAAGGAGCATTTGTCATATAGAATTATTGGTGATGGCCTGGATACGGTTTCATATGAATTGAAAAACTAAATGGAATAAGAGAAAGAGAAAAGCAGGTATTAAAGGACTAAGAATTGGGAGGACCTAGGACATCCAATTAGAGAGTGCCTAAGGAAGTTTGGGGATAGCACCAGGAGATATCAGCTGTGATGGCTTGGAGAAACAGTGTAAACTGGCAGTGTAAACAAGAGCAGGGCATTTATGAGTAGTTGAGAATGGTGAATAAGAGTATGACTAGACAGAAGATAGTAGAGATGACAAGTTTTTTGGGACACAGTCCAAATTGGTCTGATGTCTGGAATGAGACTGGGACCTAATAAAAAGGAAGGTCTACACAGGAGCTCAAACGGGCTGTACCCTGTAGCATTCCAAGGACAGGCCCGAATTCTGAGAAAGGAAAGTGTTAAGAGTATTGTCCAGTCCTTTTTAAGTTGGTGGCTGAGCTTGGTGAGGTGTGTTTTTAAAAGACCATTAGTTCACTGAATACCAAGAGCCTGAGAAACTGCTTGGGTGAGTTGACTAATAAAGGCTGGTCTGTTATCAGACTGTATAGAGGTGGGAAGGCCAAACTGAGGAATTATATCTGGCAGAAGGGAAGAAATGACCGTGGTGGCCTTCTCAGACCCTGTGGGAAAGGCCACTACCCATCCCGTGAAAATGTCTACCCAGACCAAGAGGTATTTTAGTTTCCTGACTCCAGGCCTGTGAGTAAAGTCAATTTGCCAGTCCTGGGCAGGGGCAAATCCCTGAGCTTGATGTGTAGGGAAGGTGGGGGGGCCTGAACAATCTCTGAGGAGTAGTAGAATAGCAGATGGAACACTGAGAAGTGATTTCCTTAAGGATAGATTTCCACGATGGAAAGGAAATGAGAGGTTCTAAGAGGTGGGCTAGCAGCTTGTAACCTACGTGGAAGAGGTTATGAAATGATGACAGGATAGAATGGGCCTGTGAGGTTGGAAGGAGATATTTTCCTTGGTCTAAGAACCATTTGCCTTGTGTGGGAAGAGATTGATAGGTGGAAGTTTTAGTGGGGGAGTAGGTGGGAGTGGCCAGATGAGAAGGAGAAAAACTGCCGGGAGGGATAGAAGTTGGAATGCTAGCTGCTTTTTTAGCTAACTTATCAGGATAAGCATTGTTCTCAGCCATGGGATCTGATGCCTTTTGATGGCCTTTCCAACGAATGACTCCAGCTTCCTTTGGAAGTAAAGCGGTTTTGAGAAGCATTTTTATTAAAGAGGCATTAATGATGGAGGACCCTTGCGTAGTGAGGAAACCTCTTTCAGCCCACAAAACAGCATGGTGGTGGAGGATATGGAAGGCACATTTAGAGTCAGTATAAATATTGACGTGTAGTCCCTTTGCAAGAGTAAGGGCCTGAGTTAAGGCAATGAGTTCAGCTTGCTGAGAGGTAGTGGAGGGGGCAGAGTGGTAGCCTCAATGATAGGTGTGGAAGATATTATAGCATAGCCTGCCTTTGCTGGTGAGTGGTGATTAGGCCTAGTGGAACTGTCATCAGTAAACCAAGTGTGTTCAGGGTGAGGAACAGGAAAGAAGGAAATATGGGGAAATGAAGTGAATGTCAGGTGGATCAGAAAGATACAGTCATGGGGGTCAGGTGTGATATCAGGAATAATATGGGAGGCTGGATTGAAGCCCGGGCCAGGAACAATGGTAATTGTGGGAGATTTAACAAAGAGTGAGTATAGCTGAAGGAGCCAGGGAGCAGAAAGTATATGCGTCAGGTGGGAGGAAGAAAATAGATTTTGGAAGTTATGAGGACTGTACAGAGTGAGTTGAGCATAGTTTGTGACTTTGAGGGCCTCTAAAACTATTAAAATAGTGGCAGCTGCTGCACACAGACATGAGGGCTACGCTAAAAGAGTAAGGTCAAGTTGTTTGGACAGAAAGGCTATAGAGGGTGGTCCTGGTCCTTGTGTAAGAATTGCAACCACACAGCCCTGCACTTCAGCTCTGGGTAATGAAAAACGTTGGGATGAGCTAGGGAGATCTAGTGTGGGAGCAGCTTTTAGGGCTGTTTTTAAGGAACAGAAAGAAGAGTGGAGAAAGGATTTAGGATCTGTGGGGTCAGCTAGGTTTGCTTTTGTGAGTTTATATAATGGTTTAGTCAGGATGGTAAAACTAGGTATCCAAAGGCAGAAGTACCTAGCCATGCCTAGGGAGGAAAGGAGTTATTTTGTAGAAGGGATTGGGGTTTGGGAGATTAGCTGGACATGATCAGCAGGGAGAGCACTTGTGTTTTCATGAGAATTATGCCAAGATAGGTAACAGATGAGGAAGAAATTTGGACTTGACTGAAGTAATGGGGGCTGTCTGTGAAGCCTTGAGGCAGTACAGCCCAGGTAATTTGCTGAGCCTGATGGGTGTCAGGGTCAGTCCAAGTGAAAGTGAAGAGAGGCTGGGATGAAGGGTGCAAAGGAATAGTAAAGAAAGCATGTTTGAGATCCAGAACAGAATAATGGGTTGTGGAGGGAGGTATTGAGAATAGGAGAGTATATGGGTTTGGCAATACAGGGTGGATAGGCAAAACAATTTGGTTGATAAGGCACAGATCCCGAACTGACCTGTAAGGCTTGTCTGGTTTTAGAACAGGTAAAATAGGGGAATTGTAAGGAGAGTTTATAGGCTTTAAAAGGCCATGCTGTAACAGGCGAGGGATAACAGGCTTTAATCCTTTTAAAGCATGCTATGGGATGGAATATTGGCATTGAGCAGGTTAAGGGTGATTTGGTTTTAATGGGATGGTAAGGGGTGTATGATCAGTCACCAAGGAGAGAGTAGAGTTGTACTATACTTGTGGATTAAGGTGGGGAGATACAAGGGGAGGATGTGAAGGAGGCTTTGAACTGGGGAAAAGGGCGGTAATGAGGTATGGATGTAGCCTTGGAATAGTCAGGGAAGCAGATAATTTAGTTAAAATGCCTAGACCTAATAAGGGAACTGGACAGGTGGGGATAACTAAAAAGGACTGCATAAAAGAATATTGTCCAAGTTGGCACCAGATTTGGGGAGTTTTAAGGGGTTTAGAAGTCTGGCCATCAATACCCACAACAGTTATGGAGGCAAGGGAAACAGGCCCTTGAAAAGAAGGTACTGTGGAGTGGGTAGCCTCCATATTGATTAAGAAGGGGATGGACTTACCCTCCACTGTGAGAATTACCCGAAGCTCGGTGTCCGTGATGGTCCTGTAGGCTTCCGAGGTGATCAGGCAGTGTCAGTCTTCAGCCGCTAAGCCAAGAAGATCTGGAAAGGAGTCAGTCAGAGAGCCTTGGGCCAGAGTTCCAAGGGCTCTAGGAGTGGCTGCTGGGTGAGTTGGACAGTCCAATTTCCAGTGGGGTCCCACACAGATGGGACACAGCTTAGGAGGAATCCCAGGCTGTGGGCATTCCTTGGCCCAGTGGCCAGATTTCCAGCACTTGTGGCAAGCTCCTGGAGGAACACCTGGCCACTGCGGTTCAGGCGTTTGGAAGTTCTTGTGTGCTGGAGATGTGGCTGGGGTTTGTCTCACAGTGGAGGCAAGGAATTGCAACTCGGAAATACGTTGCTACTTGGCTGCCTTTACTCTATTATTATACACCTTGAAGGTGAGGTTACTTAAGTCCTATTGTGGGGTTTGAGGGCCGGAATTTAATTTTTGGAGTTTCATTTAATGTCAGGAGCAGATTGGGTAATAAAATGTATATTAAGAATAAGACGGCCTTTTGACCTTTTAGGGTCTAGGGCTCTAAAGCATCTCAGGGTTGCTGCCCAATGAGCCAGGAACTGGCCTGGGATTTTATATTTGATGAAAAAGAGCCTAAACACTAACTGATTTGGGAGAGGTCAGATAAAGAAAAAGGAGTGTTAACCTTGACTCTGCCTTTAGCTCCAGCCACCTTTTTAAGAGGAAATTGCTGGGCAGGTGGGGGAGGGGTAGTCACGGAATGAAACTGTGCCCAGACCGGGTGTGAGGAGATGGGGTGATAAAAGGATTATAGGGTGGGGGAGCAGAGGCTGAGGAAAAATTGGGAGCTACCTTGGCCTGGCTATAAGCAGCCTGGGGAGGAGGGGAGAGGTCGGATGGTTCCATAGAAAAGGAAGATTCAAAAGAGGAAAGACTCAGTGATGCTTGGGGTTGGGACTGAGGGGGCAGGCAGGAGAGAAAGAAGGAAGATTTGGGATGAGTTGCATTGGGAACAGAGACTAGGGAGGGACCAATGTGTAAAAGAATGCCTGGACATCAGGCCCCTCAGACCATTTGCCCATTTTAAGACAAGAATTCTTTAGATCTTGTAGGATGGAAAAATCCAAAGTGCCATTTTCTGGCTATTTGGAACCACTGTCAAGTTTGTACTGGGGTCAAGCAGCATTGCAGAAGAAAATAAGATGCTTAGATTTTAGGTCAGGCAAGAGTTGAAGAGGTTTTAAGTTCTTGAGAACACAAGCTAAGGGAGAAGAAGGAGGAATGGAGGGTGGAAGGTTGCCCATAGTGAAGGAGGCAAGCCCAGAGAAAAGAGAGAGTAGAGACATGGAGAGAAGGGGTCAGGGGGTGCTTGCCCCCCAGGAAAGTGGAGAAGGGGTAGAGACATGGAGAGAAGGGGTAATGGGGTGCTTGCCCCCCAGAAAAGCAGTACTTGCCGCTAAGCATGTAGAACCAAGTCAGGCGTCCACACATGGTCAGACACCTCTGAAACTTGGGTGAATAATCAGGCAGGCATCCCCACGCAATTAAACACCAAAGGAAAACTGTCTTCCTGAGTCCATGACCGGCACCAGAGTTTTGGGTCCACCATTAAAATGCGTCTCCTTTGTCTCTACCAGAAAAGGAAAGGAACTGAAATTAAGAGAAGGGAGAGATTGAAGTGTGGTGCCAAGATTGAAAGGAGAAAGTGTTGAGGGATAGTGAGAGAGGTTGGAGAAGAGAGTAAAGAGAGGCCGCTTACCGGATTTAAAATTGGTGAGATGTTCATTGGGCTGGTTGGACTGAGGACCCGAGGATGTAGGTGAATCTTTCTCATGGAGTAAAGAGCAGAAGGACAGGGGATTGATCTCCCAAGGGAGGTCCCCCAGTCTGAGTCATGGCCCAAATCTCACCTGATTTCACTTGCTTCCATGTGAAGAGACCACCAAACAGGCTTTGTGTGAGCAACAAGACTGTTTATTTCACCTGGATGCAGGCAGGCTGAGTCTGAAAAGAGAGTCAGTGAAGGCAGATAGGGGTGGGGCCGTTTTATAAGATTTGGGTAAGTAAAGGAAAATTACAGTCAAAGGGGGTTGTTTTCTGGCTGGCAGGAGTGGGGGTCACAAGGTGTTCAGTAGGGGAGCTTTTGAGCTAGGATGAGGCAGGAGAAGGAATTTCACAAGATAATGTCATCAGTTAAGGCAGGGATGGGCTACTTTCACTTCTTTTGTGGTGGAATGTCATCAGTTAAGGCAGGAACCAGCCATCTGGATGTGTACATGCAGCTCACAGGGTATATGATGGCTTAGCTTGGGCTCAGAGGCCTGACAATCAGGTATGTGATTTGCAAATATTTTCTCCCATTCTATCGGTTGATTTTTTACTCTGTTTATATTGTATTTTGATGCACAATTTTTAAAAACTTTCATGAAGCCTAATTTGTCTATTTTTTTCTTTCGTTACCTGTGCCTTTGCAGTCATTTCCAAGAAATCATGACCAGATCAAATGTAGTAAATATTTTGCCCTATGTTTTCTTCTAAGAGTCTTATAGTTCTAGGTCTTATATTTAGATCTTTCATCAATTTTGAGTTAATGTTTGTGTATGGTGTTAGGTAAAGGTCCAACTCGATTCTTTTGTGTGTAGATATCCAGTTTTCTCAGCACAATTTGTTGAAAAGATTATTCCCCATTGAATTGTCTTAGCACACTGATCATCATCTGGCCAGTTTATTTCTGGGCTTTCTGTTTTATTATATTGATTTATATGTCTGTCATTAGGCCAGTACCACACTGTTTTGATCATTATTGTTTTTCTGAAACAGAGTCTAACTTCGTCACCTAGGCTGGAGTGAGGTGGTACAATCATGGCTCACTGCATCCTCTACATCCCTGGGCTCAGGTGATACCCCTACCTCAGCCTCCTGAGTAGCAGGGACACAGGGACACACCACCATGCCCAGCTAATTCTTGTATTTTTTTCTTTTTTCTTTTCTTTTTTTTTTTTTTTGTAGAGACAGGGTTTTGCCATGTTGCCCAGGCTAACCTGGAACTCTTGAGCTCAAGTGATCTTCACACCTCAGCCTCCCTGCTGGGATTAGAGGCATGAGGCACCACATCTGGCCAATTACTATAATTTTTTAGTAAGTTTTGAAGCTAGGAAATATGAATCCTCTAGATGTATTCTTTTTCTTAGGATTGTTATGGCTGTCCAGAATCCCTTGAAATTTCATGAAAATTTTAGAATATACCTTTCTATTTCTGAAAAAAAGTCATTGAGATTTTGATAGGGATTTCATTGAATCTGTAGATTATCTGGAGTAGAGTAACATCTTAAAAATATTGTCTTCCAATCCTCGAGCATATGATATATTTCCCTTTATTTATGTCTTCTTCCATTTCTTTTAACCATGTTTTTTAAATTTAATTTTATTATTATTATACTTTAAGTTTTAGGGTACCTGTGCACAATGTGTGGGTTTTTAACATATGTATACATGTGCCATGTTGGTGTGCTGCACCCATTAACTTGTCATTTAGCATTAGGTATATCTCCTAATGCTATTCCTCCCCCCTCCCCCCACCCCACAACAGTCCCCGGAGTGTGATGTTCCCCTTCCTGTGTCCATGAGTTCTCATTTTTCAATTCCCACCCATGAGTGAGAACATGTGATGTTTGGTTTTTTGTCCTTGCGATACTTTGCTGAGAATGATGGTTTCCAGTTTCATCTAACTCCCTACAAAGGACATGAACTCATCCGTTTTTATGGCTGCATAGTATTGCATGATGTATATGTGCCACATTTTCTTAATCCAGTCTATCGTTGTTGGACATTTGGGTTGGTTCCAAGTCTTTCCTCTTGTGAATAGTGCCACAATAAACATACGTGTGCATGTGTCTTTATAGCAGCATGATTTATAATCCCTTGGGTATATACCCAGTAATGGGATGGCTGGGTCAAATGGTATTTCTAGTTCTAGATCCCCGAGGAATCGCCACACCGACTTCCACAATGGTTGAACTAGTTTACAGTCCCACTAACAGTGTAAATTTTTACTATTTCTCCCCATCCTCTCCAGCACCTGTTGTTTCCTGACTTTTTAATGATCGCCATTCTAACTGGTGTGAGATCGTATGTCATTGTGGCTTTTTTTTTTATTATTATTATACTTTAGGTTTTAGGGTACATGTGCACAATGTGCAGGTTTGTTACATATGTATCCATGTGCCATGTTGGTGTGCTGCACCCATTAACTCGTCATTTAGGATTAGGTATATCTCCTAATGCTGTCCCTCTCCCCTTACCCCACCCCACAACAGTTCCTGGAGTGTCATGTTCCCCTTCCTGTGTCCAGGAGTTCTCATTGTTCAATTCCCACCTATGAGTGAGAACATGCGGTGTTTGGTTTTTTGTCCTTGCGATAGTTTACTGAGAATGATGTTTTCCAGTTTCATCCATGTCCCTACAAAGGATATGAACTCATCATTTTTTATGGCTGTATAGTATTCCATGGTGTATAGATGCCACATTTTCTTAATCCAGTCTATTGTTGTTGGACATTTGGGTTGGTTCCAAGTCTTTGCTATTGTGAATAGTGCCGCAATAAACATACGTGTGCATGTGTCTTTATAGCAGCATGATTTATAGTCCTTTGGGTATATAACCAGTAATGGGATGGCTGGGTCAAATGGTATTTCTAGTTCTAGATCCCTGAGGAATCTCCACACTGACTTCCGCAATGGTTGAACTAGTTTACAGTCCCACCAACAGTGTAAAAATGTTCCTATTTGTCCACATCCTCTCCAGCACCTGTTGTTTCCTGACTTTTTAATGATGGCCATTCTAACTGGTGTGAGATGGTATCTCATTGTGGTTTTGATTTGCATTTCTCTGATGGCCAGTGATGATGAGCATTTTTTCATGTGTTTTTTGGCTGCATAAATGTCTTCTTTTGAGAAATGTCTGTTCATATCCTTTGCCCAGTTTTTGATGGGATTGTTTGTTTTTTTCTTGTGAATTTGCTTGAGTTCATTGTGGATTCTGGAAATTAGCCCTTTGTCAATGAGTAGGTTGCAAAAATTTTCTCCCATTCTGTAGGTTGCCTGTTCACTCTGATGATAGTTTCTTTTGCTGTGCAGAAACTCTTTAGTTAAATTAGATCCTATTTGTCAATTTTGGCTTTTGTTGCCATTGCTTTTGGTGTTTTAGACATGAAGTCCTTGCCCATACCTATGTCCTGCATGGTATTGCCTAGGTTTTCTTGTAGGATTTTAATGTTGATCCATTTTGATATAAGTTTAAGAAGGGATCCATTTCAGTTTTTCTACATATGGTAATTTTTCCAGACCTTTTTAATAGAATCCTTTAGGTTTGTCAAAGATCAGATAGTATTAGATATGTGGCATCATTTCTGAGGGCTATGTTCTGTTACATTGATCTATGTCTCTATGGTGGTACCAGTACCATGCTGTTTTGGTTACTGTAGCCTTGTAGTATACTTTGAAGTCAGGTAGCGTGATGCCTCCAGCTTTGTTCTTTTGGCTTAGGATTGACTTGGCGATGTGGGCTCTTTTTTGGTTCCATATGAACTTTAAAGTAGTTTTTTCCACTTCTGTGAAGAAAGTCATTGGTAGCTTGATGGGGTTAGCATTGAATCTATAAAGTACCTTGGGCAGTATGGCCATTTTCACGATATTGATTCTTCCAACCCATGAGCATGGAATGTTCTTCCATTTGTTTGTATCCTCTTTTATTTCATTGAGCAGTGGTTTGTAGTTCTCCTTGAAGAGGTCCTTCACATCCCTTGTAAGTTGGATTCCTAGGTATTTTATTCTCTTTGAAGCAATTGTGAATGGGAGTTCACTCATGATTTGGCTCTCTGTTTGTCTGTGATTGGGGTACAAGAATGCTTGTGATTTTTGTACATTGATTTTGTATCCTGAGACTTTGTTGAATTTGCTAATCAGCTTAAGGAGATTTTGGGCTCAGACAATGGGGTTTTCTAGGTATACAATCATGTCATCTGCAAACAGGGACAATTTGACTTCCTCTTTTCCTAATTGTATACCCTTTATTTCCTTCTCCTTCCTGATTGCCCTGGCCAGATCTTCCAGCACTATGTTGAATAGGAGTGGTGAGAGAGGGCATCCCTGTCTTGTGCCAGTTTTCAAAGGGAATGCTTCCAGTTTTTGCCCATTCAGTATGATATTGGCTGTGGGTTTGTCATAGACAGCTCTTATTATTTTGAGATATGTCCCATCAATACCTAATTTAATGAGAGTTTTTAGCATGAAGGGTTGTTGAATTTTGTCAAAGGCCTTCTCTGCATCTATTGAGATAATCATGTGGTTTTTTGTCTTTGGTTCTGTTTATATGCTGGATTACATTTATTGATTTGCATATGTTGAACCAGCCTTGCATCCCAGGGATGAAGCCCACTTGATCATGGTGGATAAGCTTTCTGATGTGCTGCTGGATTCGGTTTGCCAGTATTTTATTGAGGATTTTTGCATCAATGTTCATCAAGGTTATTTGTCTGAAATTCTCTTTTTTGGTTATGTCTCTGCCAGGCTTTGGTATCAGGACAATGCTGGCCTCATAAAATGTGCTAGGGAGGATTCCCTCTTTTTCTATCGATTGGAATAGTTTCAGAAAGAATGGTACCGGTTCCTCCTTGTACCTCTGGTAGAATTCGGCTGTGAATCCATCAGGTCCTGGACTCTTTTTGGTTGGTAAGCTATTGCTTCTTGCCACAATTTCAGAGCCTGTTATTGGTCTATTCAGAGATTCAACTTCTTCCTGGTTTAGTCTTGGGAGGGTGTATGTGTCGAGGAATTCATCCATTTCTTCTAGATTTTCTAGTTTATTTGCATAGAGGTGTTTGTAGTATTCTCTGATGGTAGATTGTATTTCTGTGGGATTGGTGGTAATATCCCCTTTTTCATTTTTTATTGCATCTATTTGATTCTTCTCTCTTTTCTTCTTTATTAGTCTTGCTATTGTTCAATCAATTTTGTTGATCTTTTCAAAAAACCAGCTCCCGGATTCATTAATTTTTTGAAGGGTTTTTGGTGTCTCTATTTCCTTCAGTTCTGCTCTGATTTTAGTTACTTCTAGCCTTCTGCTAGCTTTTGAATGTGTTTGCTCTTGCTTTTCTAGTTCTTTTCATTGTGATGTCAGGGTGTCAATTTTGGATCTTTCCTGCTTTCTCTTGTGGGCATTTAGTGCTATAAATTTCCCTCCACACACTGCTTTGAATGTGTCCCAGAGATTCTGGTATGTTGTGTTTTTGTTCTCGTTGGTTTCAAAGAACGTCTTTATTTCTGCCTTCATTTCATTATTTACCCAATAGTCATTCAGGAGCAGGTTGTTCAGTTTCCATGTAGTGGAGCTCTTTTGAGTGAGTTTCTTAATCATGAGTTCTAGTTTGATTGTACTGTGGTCTGAGAGACAGTTTGTTATAATTTCTGTTCTTTTACATTTGCTGAGGAGAGCTTTACTTCCAACTATTTGGTCAATTTTGGAATAGGTATGGTGTGGTGCTGAAAAAAATGTATATTCTGTTGATTTGGGGTGGAGAGTTCTGTAGATGTCTATTAAGTCCACTTTGTGCAGAGCTGAGTTCAATTCCTGGATATCCTTGTTAACTTTCTGTCTCGTTGATCTGTCCATTATTATTGTGTGGGAGTTTAAGTCCCTTTGTAGGTCACTCAGGACTTGCTTTATGAATCTGAGTGCTCCCGTGTTGGGTGCATATATATTTAGGATAGTTAGCTCTTCTCATTGAATTGATCCCTTTACCATTATGTAATGGCCTTCTTTGTCTCTTTTAATCTTTGTTGGTTTAAATTCTATTTTATCAGAGACTAGGATGGCAAACCCTGCCTTTTTTTGTTTTCCATTTGCTTGATAGATCTTCCTCCATCCTTTTATTTTGAGTCTATGTGTGTCTCTGCATGTGAGATGGGTTTCCTGAATACAGCACACTGATGCGTCTTGACTCCTTATCCAGTTTGCCAGTCTGTGTCTTTTAATTGGAGCATTTAGCCCATTTACATTTAAAGTTAATATTGTTATGTGTGAATGTGATCCTGTTATTATGATGTTAGTTGGTTATTTTGCTCATTCGTTGATGCAGTTTCTTCCTAGCATTGATGGTCTTTACAATTTGGCATGTTTTTGCAGGGGCTGGTACTGGTTGTTCCTTTCCATGTTTAGTGCTTCCTTCAGGAGCTCTTTTAGGGCAGGCCTGGTGGTGACAAAATCACTCAGTATTTGCTTGTCTGTAAAGTATTTTATTTCTCCTTCACGTATGAAGCTTAGTTTGGCTGGATATGAAATTCTGGGTTGAAAATTCTTTTCTTTAAGAATGTTGAATATCGGCCCCCACTCTCTTCTGGCTTGTAGAGTTTCTGCCAAGAGATCAGCTGTTTGTCTGATGGGCTTCCCTTTGTGGGTAACCTGACCTTTCTCTCTGGCTGCCCTTAACATTTTTTCCTTCATTTCAACTTTGGTGAATCTGACAATTATGTGTCTTGGCGTTGCTCTTCTCGAGGAGTATCTTTGTGGCATTCTCTGTATTTCCTGAATTTGAATGTTGGCCTGCCTTGCTAGATTGGGGAAATTCTCCTGGATATTATCTTGCGGAGTGTTTTCCAACTTGGTTCCATTCTCCCTGTCATTTTCAGGTACACCAATCAGATGTAGGTTTGGTCTTTTCACATAGCCCCAATTTCTTGGCGGCTTTGTTCATTTCTTTTTATTCTTTTTTCTCTAAACTTCCCTTCTCGCTTCATTGCATTCATTTCATCTTCCATCATTGATACCCTTTCTTCCAGTTGATCGCGTCAGCTCCCGAGGCTTCTGCAATCTTCGTGTAGTTCTCAATACTTGGCTTTCAGCTCCATCAGCTCCTTTAAGGCCTTCTCTCCATTGGTTATTCTAGTTATCCATTCATCTAATTTTTTTTCAAAGTTTTTAACTTCGCTATTGTTTTGAATTTCCTCCCATAGCTCGGAGTAGTTTGGCTGTCTGAAGCCTTCTTCTCTCAACTCGTCAAAGTCATTCTCTGTCCAGCTTTGTTCCATTGCTGGTGAGGAACTGTGTTCCTTTGGAGGAGGAGAGGTGCTCTGCTTTTTAGAGTTTCCAGTTTTTCTGCTCTGTTTTTTCCCCATCTTTTGGTTTTATCTACTTTTTGTCTTTGATCATGGTGATGTACAGATGGGTTTTTGGTGTGGATGTCCTTTCTGTTTGTTAGTTTTTCTTCTACCAGACAGGACCCTCAGCTGCAAGTCTGTTCAAGTTTGCTAGAGGTCCACTCCAGACCCTGTTTGGCTGGGTGTCAGCAGCGGTGGCTGCAGAACAGCGGATTTTTGTGAGACCACAAATTCAGCTGTCTGATAGTCCCTCTGGAAGTTTTGTCTCAGAGGCGTACCCGACCGAGTGAGGTGTCAGTCTGTCCCTACTTGGGGGTCCCACCCAGTTAGGCTTCTCGGGGGTCAGGGACCCACTTTAGGAGGCAGTCTGTCTGTTCTCAGATCTCCAGCTGCGTGCTGGGAGAACCACTACTCTCTTCAAAGCTGCCCGTCAGACAGGGACATTTAAGTCTGCAGAGGTTCCTGCTGAATTTTTGTTTGTCTGTGCCCTGCCCCCAGAGTTGGGGCCTACAGAGGCAGGCAGGCCTCCTTGAGCTGTGGTGGGCTCCACCCAGTTCGAGTTCCTGGCTGCTTTGTTTACCTAAGCAAGCCTGGGCAATGGCAGGCACCCCTCCCCCAGCCAGGCTGCCACCTTGCAGTTTGATCTCAGACTGCTGTGCTAGCAATCAAGGAGACTCTGTGGGCATAGGACCCTCGGAGCCAGGTGCGGGACACAATCTCCTGGTGTACCATTTTCCAGGCCCATTGGAAAAGCGCAGTATTAGGGTGGGACTGACCCGATTTTCCAGATGCCATCTGTTACCCCTTTCTTTGACTAGGAAAGGGAACTCCCTGACCCCTTGCGCTTCCCAAGTGAGGCAATGCCTCGCCCTGCTTCGGCTCGCACACAGTGTGCTGCACCGACTGTCCTGCACCCACTGTTTGGCACTCCCTAGTGAGATGAACCCGGAACCTCAAACGAAAATGCAGAAATCACCCATCTTCTGTGACGCTCAGGCTGGGAGCTGTAGACTGGAGCTGTTCCTATTCAGCCATCTTGGCTCCACCCTCCCTCATTGTGGTTTTGATTTGCATTTGTCTGATGGCCAGTGATGATGAGCATTTTTTCATGTGTTCTTTGGCTGCACAAATGTCTTCTTTTGAGAAGTGTCTGTTCATATCCTTCGCCCACTTTTTGATGGGGTTGTTTTTTTTCTTGTAAATTTGTTTGAGTTCATTGTAGATTCTGGATATTAGCCCTTTGTCAGATGAGTAGGTTATGAAAATTTTCTCCCATTTGTAGGTTGCCTGTTCACTCTGATGGTAGTTTCTTTTGCTGTGCAGAAGCTCTTCAGTTTAATTAGATCCCATTTGTCCATTTTAGCTTTTGTTGCCATTGCTTTTGGTGTTTTAGACATGAAGTCCTCCCCCATGCCTATATCCTGAATGGTACTGCCTAGGTTTTCTTCTAGGGTTTTTATGGTTTTAGGTCTAACATTTAAGTCTTTAATCCATCTTGAATTAATTTTTGTATAAGGTGTAAGGAAGAGATCCAGTTTCAGCTTTCAAGATATGGCTAGCCAGTTTTCCCAGCAACATTTATTAAATAGGGAATCCTTTCCCCATTGCTTGTTTTAATCAGGTTTGTTTTGGTCACTGTAGCCTTGTAGTATAGTTTGAAGTCAGGTAGCATGATGCCTTCGGCTTTGTTCTTTTGGCTTAGGATTGACTTGGCGATGTGGGCTCTTTTTTGGTTCCATATGAACTTTAAAGTAGTTTTTTCCAATTTGTGAAGAAAGTCATTGGGAACTTGATGGGGATGGCATTGAATCTATAAATTACCTTGGGCACTATGGCCATTTTCACAATATTGATTCTTCCTATCCGTGAGCATGGAATATTCTTCCGTTTGTTTGTATCCTCTTTTGTTTTGTTGAGCAGTGATTTGTAATCCTCCTTGAAGAGGTCCTTCACATCCCTTGTAAGTTGGATTCCTAGGTATTTTATTCTCTTTGAAGCCATTGTGAATGGCAGTTCACTCATGATTTGGCTCCGTGTTTGTCTGTTATTGGTGTATAAGAATGCTTGTGATTTTTGTACGTTGATTTTGTATCCTGAGACTTTGCTGAAGTTGCTTATCAGCTTAAGGAGATTTTGGGCTGAGACAATGTTTTCTAGATACACAATCGTGTCATCTGCAAACAGGGACAATTTGACTTCCTCTTTTCCTAATTGAATGCCCTTTATTTCCTTCTCCTGCCTGATTGCCCTGGCCAGAACTTCCAACACTATGTTGAGTAGAAGTGGTGAGAGATGGCATCCATGCCTTGTGCCAGTTTTCAAAGGGAATGCTTCCAGTTTTTGCCCATTCAGTATGATATTGGCTGTGGGTTTGTCATAGATAGCTCTTATTATTTTGAGATACATCCCATCAATACCTAATTTAATGAGAGTTTTTAACATGAATGGTTGTTGAATTTTGTCAAAGGCTTTTTCTGTATCTATTGAGATAATCATGTGGTTTTGTCTTTGGTTCTGTTTATATGCTGGATTGCGTTTACTGATTTGCATATGTTGAACCAGCCTTGCATCCCAGGGATGAAGCCCACTTGATCATGGTGGATAAGCTTTCTGATGTGCTGCTGGATTCGGTTTGCCAGTATTTTATTGAGGATTTTTGCATCAATGTTCATCAAGGTTATTCGTTTAAAATTCTCTTTTTTTGTTTTGTCTCTGCCAGGCTTTGGCGTCAGGATGATGCTGGCCTCATACAATGTGTTAGGGAGGATTCCCTCTTTTTCTATCGATTGGAATAGTTTCAGAATGAATGGTACCAGCTCCTCCTTGTACCTCTGGTAGAATTCGGTTGTGAATCCATCTGGTCCTGGACTTTTTATGGCTGGTAAACTATTGATTATTGCCACAATTTCAGAGCCTGTTATTGTCGTTTTCAGAGATTCAACTTCTTCCTGGTTTAGTCTTAGGAGGGTGTATGTGTCAAGGAATTTATCTGTTTCTTCTAGATTTTCTAGTTCATTTGTGTAGAGGTGTTTGCAGTATTCTCTGATGGTAGTTTGTATTTCTGTGGGATCAGTGGTGATATCCCCTTTATCATTTTTTGTTGCATCTATTTGATTCTTCTCTCTTTTCTTCCTTATTAGTCTTGCTAGTGTTCTATCAATTTTGTTGATCTTTTCAAAAAACCAGCTCCTGG
Organism: Hylobates moloch; assembly: GCF_009828535.3. Taxonomy (NCBI): domain Eukaryota; kingdom Metazoa; phylum Chordata; class Mammalia; order Primates; family Hylobatidae; genus Hylobates; species Hylobates moloch. Next base: position 83,667,429 of record NW_026652281.1, read on the forward strand.
ATTCATTGATTTTTGAAGGGTTTTTTGTGTCACTATTTCCTTCAGTTCTTCTCTGATTTTAGTTATTTCTTGCCTTCTGCTAGCTTTTGAATGTGTTTGCTCTTGCTTTTCTAGTTCTTTTAATTGTGATGTTAGAGTGTCAATTTTGGATCTTTCCTGTTTTCCCTTGTGGGCATTTAGTGCTATAAATTTCCCTCTACACACTGCTTTGAATGTGTCCCAGAGATTCTGGTATGTTGTGTCTTTGTTCTCGTTGGTTTCAAAGAACATCTTTATTTCTGCCTTCATTTTGTTATGTGCCCAGTAGTCATTCAGGAGCAGGTTCTTCTGTTTCCATGTAGTTGAGTGGTTTTGAGTGAGTTTCTTAATCCTGAGTTCTAGTTTGATTGCACTGTGGTCTGAGAGACAGTTTGTTATAATTTCTGTTCTTTTACATTTGCTGAGGAGTGCTTTACTTCCAACTATGTGGTCAACTTTTGAAGAGGTGTGGTGTGGTGCTGAAAAGAATGTATATTCTGTTGATTTGGGGTGGAGAGTTCTGTAGATGTCCATTAGGTCCACTTGGTGCAGAGCTGAGTTCAATTCGTGGGTATCCTTGTTAACTTTCTGTCTCATTGATCTGTCTAATGTTGACAGTGAGGTGTTAAAGTCTCCCATTATTATTTTGTGGGAGTCTAAGTCTCTTTATAAGTCACTAAGGACTTGCTTTATGAATCTGAGTGCTCCTGTATTGGGTGCATATATATTTAGGATAGTTAGCTCTTCTTGTTGAATTGATCCCTTTACCATTATGTAATGGCCTTCTTTGTCTCTTTTGATCTTTGTTGGTTTAAAATCTGTTTTATCAGAGACTAGGATTGCAACCTCTGCCTTTTTTGTTTTCCATTTGCTTGGTAGATCTTCCTCCATCCCTTTATTTTGAAGCTATGTATGTCTCTGCATGTGAGATGGGTTTCCTGAATACAGCACACTGATAGATATTGACTCTTTATCCAATTTGCCAGTCTGTGTCTTTTAATTGGAGCATTTGGCCCATTTACATTTAAAGTTATTATTGTTATGTGTGAATTTGATCCTGTCATTATGATGTTAGCTGGTTATTTTGCTCATTAGTTGATGCAGTTTCTTCCTAGCATTGATGGTGTTTACATTTTGGCATGTTTTTGCAGTGGCTGGTACCAGTTGTTCCTTTCCATGTTTAGTGCTTCCTTCAGGAGCTCTTTTAGGGCAGGCCTGGTGGTGACAAAATCTCTCAGCATTTGCTTGTCTGTAAAGTATCTTATTTCTCCTTCACTTATGAAGCTTAGTTTGGCTGGATATGAAATTCCGGTTTGAAAATTCTTTTCTTTAAGAATGTTGAATATCGGCCCCCACTCTCTTCTGGCTTGTAGAGTTTCTGCCGTGAGATCTGCTGTTAGTCTGATGGGCTTCCCTTTGTGGGTAACCCGACCTTTCTCTCTGGCTGCGTTTAACATTTTTTCTTTCATTTCAACTTTGATGAATCTGACAATTATGTGTCTTGGAGTTGCTCTTCTCGAGGAGTATCTTTGTGGCATTGTCTGTATTTCCTGAATCTGAAGGTTGACCTGCTTTGCTAGATTGGGGAAGTTCTCCTGGATAATATCCTGCATAGTGTTTTCCAACTTGGTTCCATTCTCCCCAGACATAGATTTTGTCTTTTCACATAGTCCCATATTTCTTGGAGGCTTTGTTTGTTTCTTTTTATTCTTTTTTCTTTAAACTTCCCTTCTCACTTCATTTCATTCATTTCATCTTCCATCACTGATACCCTTTCTTCCAGTTGCTCACATCAGCTCCTGAGGCTTCTGCATTCTTCATGTAGTTCTCGAGCCTTGGCTTTCACCTCCATCAGCTCCTTTAAGGACTTCTCTGCATTGATTATTCTAGTTATCCATTCATCTAATTTTTTTTCAAAGTTTTCAACTTCTTTGCCATTGGTTTGAAGTTCCTCCTGTAGCTCGGGGTAGTTTGATCGTCTGAAGCCTTCTTCTCTCACCTCGTCAAAGTCATTCTCCCTCCAGCTTTGTTCTGTTGCTGGTGATGAACTGCGTTCCTTTGGAGGAGGAGAGGTGCTCTGCGCTTTAGAGTTTCCAGTTTTTCTGCTCTGTTTTTTCCCCATGTTTGTGATTTTATCTTCTTTTGGTCTTTGATGATGGTGACATACAGATTGGTTTTTGGTGTGGATGTCCTTTCTGTTTGTTAGTTTTCCTTCTAACAGACAGGACCCACAGCTGCAGGTCTGTTGGAGTTTGCTAGAGGTCCACTCGTGACCCTGTTTGCCTGGGTAACAGCAGTGGTGGCTGCAGAAGAGCAGTGGCTGTAGAATAGCAGATATTGCTGAACTGCAAATGCTGCTGCCTGATAGTTCCTCTGGAAGTTTGTCTCAGAGGAGTACCCGGCCGTGTGAGGTGTCAGTCTGCCCCTACTGGGCGATGCCTCCCAGTTAGGCTGCTCAGGGGTCAGGGATCCACTTGAGGAGGCCGTCTGCCCATTCTCAGATCTCCAGCTGCCTGCTGGGAGAACCACTACTCTCTTCAAAGCTGTCAGATGGGGACACTTAAATCTGCATAGGTTACTGCTGTCTTTTTGTTTGTCTGTGCCCTGCCCCCAGAGGTGAAGCCTACAAAGGCAGGCAGGCCTCCTTGAGCTGTGGTGGGCTCCATCCTGTTTGAGCTTCCAGGCTGCTTTGTTTACCTAATCAAGCCTGGGCAATGGCAGGTGCCCCTCCCCCAGCCCCGCTGTCGCCTTGCAATTTGATCTCAGACTGTTGTGCTAGCAATCAGTGAGACTCCGTGGGCGTAGGACCCTCCGAGCCAGGTGCGGGATATAATCTCCTGGCATGCCATTTTTTAAGCCCATTGGAAAAGTGCAGCATTAGGGTGGGAGTGACCCGATTTTCCAGGTTCCATCTGTCACCCCTTTCTTTGACTAGGAAAGGGAACTCCCTGTCCCCTTATACTTCCCTAGTGAGGCAATGCCTTGCCCTGCTTCGGCTTGTGCACGGTGCACTGCACCCACTGTTCTGCACCCACTCTCTGACACTCCCTAGTGAGATGAACCCGGTACCTCAGATGGGAATGCAGAAATCACCCATCTTCTGTGTTGCTCACGCTGGGAGCTGTAGACCAGAGCTGTTCCTATTCGGACATCTTGGCTCCACACCCCGCATCTCAACCATGTTTTATAGTTTATAAAGTGCAAATCTTTCACCTCCCTGGTTAATTCCCACTTGTTTTTATACTATTGTAAATAGAATTATTCTTGTAATTTCCTTTTCATATTGTTCATTGCTCACACATAGAAATGCAATGATTTTGTGTATTCACTTTGTTTCCTACTACTTTACTGAATTTGTTTATTAGTTCTAACAGGTTTTTTGTGGAATCTTTAAAGTTTTCTACATATAAGATATCATCTGTCAACAGAGATAATTTTACTTCTTCTTTTCCAGTTTGGATGACTTTTGTTTCTTTTTCTTGCCCATTGCTATGGATAGACCTTCCAGAACTATATTGAACAGAAGTGGCAAAAGTTGGTATCCTGGCCTTGTTCCTGAACTTAGAGGAAAGTTCTTTTACCATTGAGTATCATGTTCACTGTGAATTTTTCATAAATGGCTTTTATTATGTTAAGGTAATTTTCTTCTAATCTTAGTTTATTTCATGTATTTTATAGCTATTTTATGCTTTTGTCTTTAAATTCTATACAATAATTTAATTTCTCTGCAAGAATTTAAGGTAGATTTATGCATCAAAATTACAATGATACAGGTTTCTATATTTGTCCATATATTTACCTCTACTAGTTAAGTTTATATTTTCACATGTCTTCACCTTGCTGTCTAGTGTTCTTTCATTTCACCTTAGAAGACTCATTAGCATTTCTTGTAGGGCAGGTTTAGTGGTAATACACTTCCTCCGCTTTTGTTTATTGAGGAAAATCTTAATTTCTTTTTCATTTTTGAAGGACAGTTTTGCCATATCAATTATTCTTAGTCAACAAGTATTTTCGCCCAGCAGTTTGAATCCCACTGTCTTCTAGTCTGTAAGGTTTTTGCTGAGAAATAACTTGATAATCCTATAGAGGCTCCCTTGTACATTGTAAGCCACTTTTCTCTTGCTACTGCTTTCAAGATTCTCTCTTTGTGATTCACCTGTGGCCATTTGATTAGAATGTGTCTCAGTGTAGGTCTCTCTCAATTTATCCTAGTTGGAATTTGTTGAGCTTCCTGAATTTGTTCTTTTTTTTTTTTTTTTTTTTTTTTTGAGATAGGGTCTCACTCTGTTACCTAGGTGGAGTGCAGGGGTGAAATCATAGCTCACTGCAGCCTCAACCCCCTGGGCTCAAATGACCTTCCCAACTCAGCCTCCTAAGTAGCTGGGACAACAGGCATACACCACTATGCCTGGCTAATTTTTGTATTTTTTTGTAGAGATAGGGATCTCACAATGCTCCCCAGGCTGGTCTTGAACTCCTGGGCTCAAACAATCCACCAACCTCAGCCTGCCAAAGTGCTGGGATAACAAGGAATTGCATATCCATTTATTTCCTCAAATTTGGAAAGTTTTCAGCATCTTTTCTTCAAATAAGTTTCTCCCCTTTTTCTCTCTTCTCCTTCTGGAACTCTCATAATGCCTGTGTTGGTCCACTTGGTAGCATCCCTTAACTCCCTTAGGTTCTCTTCACTTTTCTCCATTCTTTTGTGTTTTTTGTGATTTTCTTTTTTTTTTTTTTTTGGTCTTATGACTTGAAAATGTCAAATGACCTGTCCTCAAGTGCACTGATTCTTCTGCTTGACTAAGTCTGCTATTGAGCCCTTCTAGTGAACTTTTCAATTCAATTATTGTATTTTTCCACTCCAGAATTTCTGTTTAGTTCTTCTTCATAGTTTCTACCTCTTTGTTTGTATTCCTAGTCTGTCATACATCCTTTTCCTGATTTCATCTCGTTGTCTATGTTCTCTTTTATATGGCTGAACACCTTTAAAACCACTGACAGTTATTTTAAATGCTTTGTCAGATGATTCAGATATCTGAATATCTTTAGTGTTCATTTCCAAAGATTTATTTCATTCCTTTGATTGAGTCATATTTCCCTGTTTCTTTGTAAGTCTTTTGATCTTTTGTTGATATTTGGAGATTTGAATAAAAATCTACCTCTCCCAGTCTTTATAGGCTGGCTTTGTGCAGAAAAAGACCTTTGCCAATGAGTCTGGCTAGAGGCTCTGAGACCTCTCAAACATTTTCTGGTCATATGTCTTCTTTGTACTTGTGAGTGTGTTTTTTATTCCAGTATATATGGCTGCTTTTAACTGTCTTAATTTCCCTTACAAGCTTGACCCTGCTTCTTCTCAGGAGCTTTTGCTTTCCATTTCTATTATATTCCTGTGACCATAATCTCTTGCTTCCCTAGTGCCTGTCAGTGGAACTGCAGACTCCCTGCTGCTAACATGCTGCAGTGTTTGCCTCTATTTTCACTGTGGCCTCCAATCTGTTATCTAAACTATCCTTGATATCTAAACTGCTGCCATTAGCACTCCAAGTTAGGAGAAACATAAACCAGTCCCTCAGGCAGCCCCCAATAAGCCAGAATGTTGAATTCAAGTTCCACTCTTTTCTTCCTGTCCCAAGGGAGGAGCCAGTAATTGGGAGGTTTCCTCCCAGTGGTGCTACACTACACCGAGTGGGAAGAGAAGCTAGAGTGAGAAAAATGCCTTCAACTTTCCTTCACTTTTCAGCTTTTTTTTTTCTTGGTTGTGCATTTCCGTGGGTCCTGTAGCTTCCCAAATGGTTTCCAGAATACTCAGAAATGTATTTTCATCCATATATTACTACTATTTCAGGATCTCTGTAAGGGAATAAGGATGTTGAGCTTCTTAGTCCACCATCTTGCTGATGTCACCCCTATCAGTTGATTTTTGACAGAGGTAAAAAGGTAATTCAATGAAAAAATCATAGTTCTTTGATTGAATTATAGGCCAAATTGTAAAACCTAAAATTATGAAACTTCTAGAAGAAATCCTAGAAGAAAATGTTTGTGACCTTGGTTATACAAAGATTTTTTTGCATGTGATACCAAAAGCATGATCCATAAAAATTGTTTTGATAAACTGGGCTTTATCAAATTTAAAAATTCTGCTCTTTAAATAATTCTATTAAAAGGAAAATACATCCAAGATGGTAAATTTTATGTTGTATGTATTTTACCTTAAAAGAAAAATTGGGAAAACAGAAAAAGTCAAGCCATGGACTGGGAGAGTATAGATTAGACTGGAGTAATGTATCAATTTTAAGTTCCTGAATTTTATGTTTGTATTGTGGTTATTGTGGTTACTAAATTATTTGAAGGTAATGGAGCATAATATTAGCAACTTACTCTTAAATGGTTCAAGAGAAAATAAGTCTTTGTATTGTTTTTACAGCTTTGCATAAGTTTCAGTTTGTTTCAAAAATGAAGGCTATTCTAACAATTTTAATACTTATTCAGATAAGTCTCAATGAAATTACAAATGTGAAATTATCAGAGCCCTTATCAGAGTAAACACAAGACGATGAGCATGAAATTGGCAAGACTTGGAGACTGTTTGGATGAGGGAGCAGTGATAGCAGGTGGTGCCTAAGATGACACTAAATTTTGAGGCCTGGGAGATTGAGAAGATGTTGGTGCCTTATTAGAAAAAGAAGGGAAATAGAAATGCATAAGTCAGGAAGAAGATTAGGGTTGAGGAAGAGAAAGAATGAGTTTATTATTGTGGAAATATTGAGTTGATAGAGTAGTTCACAGTATGTTCAGATTCCAGGTCCCCATGAGCATTTGGATAACAAGAGATGCTAGACGCAGTGTGTGTTTGTGTGTATATTTGTGTTTGTGTATGTGTGCACATGTGTGCATGTATGTGTGTGTCTTTGGTCAGGGAAGCCAAGCAATGCTTGGCTTGGCTTGCTCTGGGTCCACCCCAATAACTGAATGTGCCACATCCCTACCATGAATTAGCCCTCTTACCAGTACCCTGGTTGTCCACACCTGTGAGGAGCATGAACCTAAATATATAATTGGTTATTCTTGGAAGATTGCCAAAAACAAAAGCCAGAAACCTCCCAAGCTGTTTCCAGAGCATAACGTATTTTCAGCACACACAAATCCCCATTGCCAAATGGTCTGTCAATGGCCTGGATTGTTAAAGAGACTGAATGCATTTTGGTTGCACAGATGTGTCCTCTGATTACCTTATTATTTAATGCCCTCTATAAAAGTAACTTATGGCCTAAATACCTTATCTTGGCATTTGAGGTGCTCTCCAAACATAATTTTGTAGACCCCTTTCCTCTTGTCTCCCAACTAAGTCCTCACTCCAGCCAGCTCGGTCTCCTTTACATTGTCAAAGCTTGTCTTGCTGTCTACCACTTTTGAGACCTTACTCTGTTCTGCCACTTGGAATCCCCATTGTGTGCTGGCAGAGCATCATGCTAGGCACTGAGCTGATTAAGACGCAAATTCCATGCTCAAGGAACTTGCATTTACAATAGAAATACAAGGTGCTTACATGAGAGAAAGGAAGATCTTTATGAAGTTAGACGAGGGAGAGGAATGGGTGTGTGCACCTCTAGATTGGATAGATGCTTGCTTTTCCAATTATGACTTGCAGCCAAGCCAACCTGTCCCCAAATCATCCATTTACAACTGGCCTTTCCCACTTCCTGGAATGTATGCATCATGTTTTGCCATGCTCACTGTCTCTCATTCTTCAGGCGTAAGTAAAAAATCTTTTCCTCAGAGTGGCCTTTCCTGATGCATTCCTACCACAGTCTACAATATGGTGAGAAAGTCTAAACTCGTACTTTCTTTTTTTGTTCTTATCAGGTAAAACACCAGGTGCACTATAAAGAAATGGGGGCAAAAACCAAAGAGTTTCAGAATCTCAGACATGGAAAAGACCTTAGCCAGCCCAGCCTCTTGTGCAGCAGATGAGGAAACTGAGGTTCAGACAGGGAAAGTAGCTCACCAAACACCACACATTTCATATGCTTTGGGTTGCAAGAAATTAAAATCTCAATCCAAACAGGCTTACACCAAAAGGAATTTGTTAGTTTATATAATTGAACAGTCTAGAAGTATATCTAGCTTTAGATCAGACTTGATCTGGGACCCCAATACTAAGATTTGGATTAAGTCAGTCTCTCTCTCTCCCACCAACCTCTCTTCTCTTCTCCTCACTTCCTCTTCCTCCTCCTTCTTCTTCCTCTCTCTCTCTGTCTCTCTCTCTGTCTCTCTTTCTCCCTCTGTCTTTCTCTCTTTCTCTCCCTCTGGATCTCCTGCTGTAGAACCAAAATGGGCATTAAGGCATCCTACATGCTTCCTTGCTAGGACTCCATTTTCCTCAGCAACTCAATTGAAGCTCCAGAAGTTAGCCTCATTGGCCTGATTCACCTGCCCTAGGACATAGCACATCTCTGAACCCAACACTGTAGCCATTGGAATGTGATGTGCAGATTGGCTTAAGCAAAACAGGGCTTTACCTTAGAACAGGAGGTAGGACCAGTTCACCAAAATCTCATGGCTGAGAAACGTTGGATGCTATTGTGAAAGGGAGAAGAGAATCGATGCTAAGGATACAATCCACAGAATTCCACCCGAGAAAGTTACTGGCAAAGTCAGGGCTGAAGGTCAAGTCTCTAAGCTCTAGGTCAATGGTTTCATCATTTTTGGAAAGACTCAGTGCCAGCTAAGGCTCTGTAATAGCAAGATGTAGCCAATAGAGCTTTGCATTCAAACAATTCTGTGATGACTCCAAAGCGGGAATGCTAAATTCATCATTCCTCAGGCAGGGAGAGAGAAATAACTCCAAGATCTGTGTCCAGATAGAAACAGGGTACAAGAAGAAAAGGGATGATTACTGGAACAAGCTGTAGATCCAAATCAGGAATTAGAAGTGGAGAACCTGAATAATAATTGTCCTCCATGTGCTGTCAATGGAACAGCATCTGCATAATTGATTTAATCTATACAAAGTGAGACAGGCCTTCTGGAAAGCTGCCCATGAATAGATCAGCAAGACCCATAATTGGCATATTAGATGAAAATAAAGTGAAGACTAAAGATGGAATCCTTCCAACCTACAGTACTCAGAGCAAGGCAAACAGAGTCTGCCTGGTTGGAGTACAGCAGGAAGAGGGATGGCAGCTGTTAGTGATTCTGAGGCAGCCATAGTTTAGAGCTGGCTTCTTCAGGAATCCTTATCTGTGTGTTGTGTATAAAATGAAGCTCACACACAATACACTCTATTCCCAATAATGTATCATTTAAGATGTGCTTGTTTCTTGGTTTAACCACACAAAAGTGTTTCATCTGCTAATCCTCTTAGAGTCCTCCCAGTCCTGTAATGATAACCGCCCCTTGGCACATAATACTGTCACCAAATAAGCAGGAATGATTCATGAGTATTTTGACGATTTCACCTCCATCCTTCTTCAGTGTTCTCCTGGAGAGAAGAGCTAGAGAGACACAGGACAGTTCTATCCCACAAGGATCCCATTGTGGCACATATTTAATAAGAAAGAAAATTCACATTTCTTGGCAACTTGCTCCATAATCTAGTCCTGACCCATCTTCTAAATTCAACCTCTCATGTGTCCTGTTCGGTTCCCATCACAACAAACATCTAGCAAAGAGTTCTCCCATATAACCCCCATGCTTGTTTGATGTGTTACCTTACACAAGTAGTATCCTTTGCTTTACCACACATCTATGGGCTAAACTCAGATGGTGGCCTCCAGTTTTGACTGCCAGATTAAAATACCTCCTTCTTGGTTAACCCTTCTTTGATTCTCAACAAGAAAAAATGACTGCTGTCTCCTTTAGACACCATATCATTTTGCTTATTTCCCCCTTAGACCATTCATTGCATGCCTTGTATTGCCATGATTTGTGCATTCATCTTATCTTTCACATGAATCTCTGTAGTTCCAAGGCAGACACCACAGGTTATTTATGTCTTGAGTCGCAGCTTAGATGGATTTATCAAAGAAAATGCATAGGGCAGGAACTGTGTGTGTTTTGATAATGGTGTCATCTTGAGCAAGTGTAGTCAGATATCTCATGGAGGTTATGAATGCAAGAAAATGGGGATAGCCCCTGGGTTTATTCTCTGATGAGACTCCCTGAAACCTTCCTTTCATTGCCTCAGTCCTAAGTCTTTCACTGTAGAGCTATTTCTCATCCTCAGCCCAGAGGAACCTTCACTCATTCAGTTACTGTGACCCTGGGCAGTTACTAACCCGTGAAGCAATTTCAGGCCAACATTCTTGATGGTACCAATTATCTGTAAAACCATTTGTGAGGTGACATCCAGCTAGTAACATGCCCTGGGGTGGGATGTTTCCAGGAAAGTTGTCTAGATTACAAAAATAGACTCTTGGGCCACAAGCCACAGAATTAGATTCTGGTACCAAGGACCATTTTATTTTTATTTTGGATTTTTTTTCCCACTGTGCTGCCACTACCATCTTACGCTGGGACTCTAGCTACCCAAACTGCCCTACCCCTGTGCAAGGTGACAGTGAATCTTCCACTAAGAGTATGGGTTCTGGAGTTAAGATGCAAGGTTTGGAACTGGCTCCTTTCATTGAGAGATCTTGAGCAAGTCATTTGACCTCTCTGAGTCTCCATCAATTTATCTGCAAAGCAATGAAAGCAATCGTATCTATCAATAGGATTGTTTTGAAAATTAAGTTACCATGCAAAGAAAGCTCCTGGCATATAATAGCACTAAAAAATGTTAGCTACTATTTTATTGACTTCAATATCATTATTAGCAGAATTTCTAGTGATAAAATTCCCAGGTTAATATCTAAAGGGAGCCATAAAACAGACTCTTGGCCACCCTCTTTCCTGGAGCTAAAACTCTCATGATATCAGGACCCCTCTTCTGCCTGCAGAAATATCTGTTTTCATGCATCTTTGATAGAATGTACCTCCTCCTTTTGTCAATCTGCAAGAACGAGAGCTAGAATCACCAGCTGGAAAATATGAGGATACTGGTGCCAACTCAATGTAACAGAACTTTCTCACAGACGGGGCTGTCCAATCATGAGATAGGCTGCCCTGGAGGTAGTGAATATCCAAGGGTAGGAGATATCTAGGTAAAAGCTGGACAAAGAATTGTTGGAAATATTGTGAAATAACCCAGATATCATATCCAGGGATTGAACTAGAAGAACTTTGAGGACTTGACCAACTGTAGAATTCAATACTATAGTTATCTTTTCTTTTTTATTCCTAGCATTTCCTTACAGAAAAATAATTTGATAACATCAAAAATTAGCCAAAACAGCTACTACAGCTGGAAGTCTGCTTTGTGGGGCATGGCATTTGCAAAGCAAAGATCCTGAAACTACGTTTTTTGAATAGTGGAAAAGAATTTCTAGTACACATGCTACCAACCCCTATAAAACTCATACTTGAGAAGTCAAAGAAAGCTCTACTTGGTAAGCTATTATTTTAAAAAGGCATTCACTGAATTGCTTAGCTATGTGCACCTTGAATTGAATTGAGTTCAGGAACAAAATGTATCAAAATATGTCTGCATTCTAGGTTTTAATCTGTTACACCTTCTGGCATTGAATTATGTCCTTTATCTTCTGAGAAGAATAAAATCTCTCATCCTAATCAAAGAGTACTTATTAGATGTCATAAGTATAATACAGAATTTGGTTTTTGTCATGGGAGATTCTAACACCCTTGGAATTTCTTGAGCCATAGGTGTCATTGTTATGCTAATAATGTGACTCATAGTGGGCCCTTAAATAGCTTCAGGATGGGGACTGATCACCAGAAAGACCAACAAGGTGATTAAAGTTTTGGGATTTTGGCCAGATCAACCTCCAGGAAAAGAAAAGGGGCTGGAAATTGAGTTCGATCACATGGCCAGTGATTTAATCAAGTGTGCCTGTGTAATGAGACTCCAATAAAAACTCTGGATAACAAAGCTCAGTGTAGCTTCTTGGTTGGTAAACACACTGATGTGCCAGGAAAGTCACAAGCCTTACTCCCTGGAAATAGGGCATGGAAGCTCTGTGTTCAAGACCTTCCCTTCCCTATGTGCATCCTTTAAAATAAAGTTGTATTCATAATTATATTGCTTTCCTAAGTTCTGTGAGTCATTCTAGTGAACTATCAAAACTGAGAGGGTCATGGGGACCCCTAAACTTATAGCCAGTTCATCAGAAGTGCAGCCTGAAAACCCCCAGGGTGTGGTTGGTATCTGAAGTCAGCACAGTCTTGTGGAGGACTGAGCCCTTAAATCTCTAGAGTTGAACATTAATTCTGGGTGGCTAGTGTCAGAAGTGAAATGTAGGATACCAAGTTGTGGTTGAAATAGAATGGATGCCATAACAGAAAGTTATTACACTGGATAGGTTATGTCTTGGCTTTCCCTTCTACAAAAGTTTGGACCACAAAATATTGACAAGGATGAGGAGAAACCAGGGTTACAGACTAAGAACATAAGTCTTAGGAGGTAACATAAGGAGCCAGATGGGAAGAAACTGGGCCAGTGAAGGACAGTGGGGAGCATGTAAGTTCTTTACTCCACAGGCAGCACAAGTAGGTCTGGTGTTGGAAATTTAGGAAAGGGTGGGAATATGGGCCAAAAGGAGTGCTTGTTATAAGTTTTCATTTAATTCTCCTACAAATTTATGATAGTCATCATCACTTTCTCTTTACAGATGAGAAAAATGAAACCCAAAGAGGTTGAGTAATAGGAAAAAGCCTGTACATGTCAGAGTCAAGATTCTTAACCCACATCTGTTTGATTTTAAGCCCCTTGCAATATTTCATGCTGCCCTTCCCTGTAAGGGGGACTGGCAATGTCTCAGCACCATGGTCACGATGGGAAGCCTCTGAACAAGAGATGAGAACACAGTCACTCAGCCAAGACTAGGGAGCAGTCTTTCAGTGGTAGGAGAGAGAAGAGGACAGGGGAGGAGAGGGGAAGGTTTCTGTGAGAAACTGAAGCATATGGCAAAGCTATAATGACTGAGGTTCACATATGAAAGCACAATACCATAAACGGAGTAGAGGGAGGAACTAGTCACAGAATCAAAGTAGAAAAGAGGTAGAGTCACACCAGCAGCATCTCAGTAGCCTGAGTGCTGAGCAAACTGGCTTTCCCCTCTTAGAGGTGAGAATCAATCCCAATCAATCCCAATCCAGCTGTGTGGCTGGAACTCTGTAGAGGTAGGGATTGGTGAAATAATGGAGTCATTGTTCTAAAAGGAGCAGCTAACATAAGTACAACAGGCAGTAAGTGCTTGCATTGTGGTGAAGCCTAAATCCAGCTGGATTTATAAGGAATCAAAACTCTTTTTAAAACTCAGCGTAGGCCCCCCAAAAATATATTCATCGTGTACCAGCGTGTCATCCCAGGACAAGTGAAAAGTATAATATTCATTTAGGGAAAATAGGAAAAATGGGTGAGCTGGTTTCTTCCATCAGAAGGTGTTACAAGGAAGATAACAGACCAGTTTTTTTTTCTTAATTCACATAAGAATGAAATGTACTGACATCAAAATAGGAAGAATTGTTTGAGTGTCAAGGAAATTAAGAGGAATGAAAGCTGTGTCAAGAAGACCATAGATGGGTCTACCTTTCTTTTGATTATTAACCTTTCAGGGGTTTTATCAAGTTCTAACATCCATGTTATCCAGTTTTTCAAGCACTATCATATGAAAGGCTATAAATTGACTTTTTATGTATCTAAATTGAAATTAAAGGTAAGTAACCCCTATCCTTTTAAATTATATTGCATATTTAGGGTTTCACAAAATTTTGAATCCACATATTCATCTGCTTAAAAGCAGTTAATAAAGCAACTGACTTACTAGATGACCCTCCAGCCCTGTGATTCTTAACTTTATTTTCAAACTTGTAAACTTTTTTAGTGTGACATATATCATGTATACAGAACAGTACACTATTCAGATTTTCTAATTCTTCTTGTATCATTTTTAGTAAGTTGCATTTTAAAGAAAATTTCCTATTTTATCTATTAATGTTTTATGTCTGTAGGATTTGAAGTAATGCTTGCTTTGTTCATATCTGATACTGGTTATTTGGGTATTCCCTCTTTTTTTAATCAGCCTCAACAGAGATATCAAATATTATTAATCTCCTTAATAATTTAATATTTCATCAATTCTTCTCTTGGAGTTAGTATTTCCTTTCTTCTAATTTCTTCACATTTGACTTCGCATTCTTGTTCCAACTTCGTAAAATAGATGCTTAGTTCATTGATAACGGCCCTTCTTCTTTTTAAATATGCATTTAAAACTATAAATTTTCCTCTAGGCATAGCTTTAGTTATATTCCACAAGAAAGTTTTGAATGTATATATATATTTTTTTTTTCTGAGACAGTCTCACTCTTTCGCCCAGGCTGGAGTGCAGTGGCGCAATCTCTGTTCACTGCAGCCTCCACGTCCCAGGTTCAACCAATTCTTGTGCCTCAGTAGCTGGGGTTACAGGCATGCGCCACCACGCCTGGCTAATTTTCTATTTTTAGTAGAGATGGGTTTTTGCCGTGTTGGTCAGGCTGGTCTCAAACTCCTGGCCTCAAATAATCTGCCCACCTCGGCCTCCCAAAGTGCTAGAATAACAGGTATGAGCCACCACACTTTTTAAAGGGTCGTTAATGCCAGTGAAAAACTGAAAATGGTAAATTATTACAAATGATTTGTGTATGATTGAAAAGAATAAATATTTTGCAGTTTTTGTAGTCTTTTAATCTTTATAAAACACACGTTATTCAAATATTGTATATTCTTACTGATTTTTTGCCTGCCTTTTCAAGCAGTTGCAGAAGGAAAGATACTTTTAAATTCCCATTATGATTACAGATTTTCCTTTATTATTCTAGCTTTGTCATAATTTACTTTATACATTTTGAGGCTATGTTTTAAGGAGCATACAAATTTGGAACTCTGGTATTTTTCTGGTGATTTGAAAATATTATTATTTTGAGATATAACTCTACTGCTTTTACTATGTCTTATTGTATACTTTTTTTAAGTGTCTGCTCTGGGGATTATAATAAACATATATCTGCTCCTTATTATTTATGAATTTTGTATTTGTGGATTCCCCTACTAACTAAAATTTGTTAACCACAGAGTCAATATTTGTGGCAGGCACTTTTGCAGTCCTTTGCAGACATGCACAGAATGGTGACAAGTTTGAGTCACTTGGTGTGCACATTCTCAGCTGAAGTTGAACCAGGTGACAGTCACTTCCTTGTTTCAGCTTTCATAATGTAGCCAACTGTCCTTTTCATGGTCTACTTAGTGCCACATTTTTTACACTTTTATGCTTTCTCTTTTGTAAATTCAATGTCTAAAATGGCCTCCAATCCTGAAGTGTTGTCTTGTGTCCTTAAGCACAAGAATATTGTGCTGTGCCTTACAAAGAAAAGATGTGTGTTAGATCAGCTTTGCTCAGGAGCAAGTTGAAGTGCTATTGGCTGTGAGTTCAATGTCAATGAATCAACAAAATATATTAAATAAGGCACCTTTAAACAGAAACATACAAAAAGCAAGTTTATGTATTGATCAGTTGCTAAAAATTTTGTGACGAAAGGCTTACAGGAACCTAACCCTAGGAGCAATAGTTTAATATTTGCTAATTCAATGCTCATGGAGATTTTATAGAATAAAACTACTATAAGTAACAAGAATCAACTGAACTTAAATTTTCACAGTCTACTTAGAATTAGTATTTATCACTTCATTTGGAATGTCAAAACTTTACCACCATGCAGATCCCTTTATCCTTCCCTATTTATCCTGCAATTGTCATATGTAGTATATCGATGCATATTGAAAATTCTACTGGACATGTTACTTTTTTTTTTTTTTTTGAGACAGAGTTTCACTCTTGTTGCCCAGGCTGGAGTGCAATGGGCTGGTCTCAGCTCACTGCAATGTCCACCTCCTGGTTTCAAGTGATTCTCCTGTCTCACCCTCCCAAGTAGCTGAGATTACAGGCACCCACCACCACATCTGGCTAATTTTTGTATTTTTAGTAGAGATGAGGTTTCACCATATTGGCCAGGCTGATCTTAAACTCCTGACCTCAGGCCATCTGCCCGCCTCAGCCTCCCAAAGTGCTGGGATTACAGGCATGAGCCACCGTGCCCGGCCTTACAATTTTTACTTTCAACCATCATTCATATCTTGACTTAAAAACTTAAAGGGAGAAAACAGTCTATTACATTTGCCAACAAAGCATTTCTGTTGTTCTTCCTTTAACCTTGAATTTCTTTCTAGTATCATTTTTCTTCCACTTGACAAACATAAACTTATTTTTACATATCTTTTAGAGCAGGTATGCTGGCAGTGAATTATCTTAATTTTTCTTCACCCAAGGGTGTCCTTTTTAAATCTTTATTCAAGAAAGATGTTTTCACTGGATACAGAATTCTGGATCTTTGAGCACTTAAAAAATATTGTTCCACTGCTTTATGGCCTCCATGGTTTCCAACGAGAAGTCTAAAGTTACTCAACTTACTTATGTCTGTCTTTCTCTGGCTGCTTTCACAATTTTTTCATCTTTGGATTATGATGTGTTTGTGTGTATATTTCTTTGAGTTTGTCCTGTCTGAGGTTTGCTGAGGTTCTTGAATCTGTAACTTTATATCTTTTACCAAATTTGGGAAGTTGTCAGCATAAAATATGTTTCTTCAAACATATTTTATTCACATTTCTTCTGCTTTTTAGAAATTCCAGTGATGTAAGTGTTAGACCTTTTGATATTATCTCATGGGTAATTTTATTTTTTAATCTTTTTCTCCTCTGTCTTTCAGATTGAGTGTTCTCTATTTATCTATCTTCAAGTTCACTTACTCTTTCCTTTGTAATCTCCATTCTGCTACCGAGGATATTAAGTTAATGTTTTATTTCAGTATGTACATTTATATTCTAAATAGTTCTAAAACTTCCATTTGGCTCTTTTTTGTTTTATAGCTGTGTTTCTTTGCTGAAACTTTTTATTTGTCTCAAGATCATTCGCGTTTACTTCTTGGAGCATGGTTTTAATAGCTTCTTTACAGACTATGTCTAATAATTCTGACATTGGAATCATCTTGGAGAGGGCATCTGTGGTCTTTCTTCTTGCATGGTGTTTTATTTTTTCTGGTATTTTGTATGTTGAATTATCTCAGGTTGTATACTGAACATTTTGAATATTGTGTCGAGACTCCCTGTCCTATTTAAATCCTATGGAGAATACTTATTTGTTTGTTTATTTATGTTTAGGAGGCAATAGACCCAGTTAGGATCAGCCACAAGTTTTGATCAGCTGTAGTTTCAATGCCAGTTCTGTTTTTAAATTATTTGCAATACTATTCAGACATATGCTGTGTGTGTCACCCACACCTAGGCCCCCTGGAGACTCGGGTGGTGGTCTACCCCTATAGTTCAGTTCTCAAAATCATTAGCATGCTGTTTACAATCAGCATGTGCCACTTAGGGATTGAACCCATGGGTTCATCCATAATCTCATGGAATCCTTTTCTCAAGCTTTCCCCTCTCCACAATCTGATCTCTACACTCTCTCCTGGGGGCTCTCTTCCTGTCCTCTGGCTAGAAACCCTGGGCTTTAGTCTCCCTAAAGTGTCGTGCACTTCCTACCATTGGGTCCACCTCAGAGGCCAAGTGGTTTGAGTCTAGAGAGAGAAAAAAGCAATGAGGATCTCCCCAATTCTTCAGACAGCAGTTATAGCCAGAGAGAAGGATTTATGTTCCTTAGAATTTTAGGTGCTGGCCTGGCCACTGCTGCCGTCATTGCCACAGAGAACTTTCAGGAATGAGGAGAGAAGTAAAAAATACAAACAAATTTCCCACACCTTCTCTGCTCTCTCTGTCTGCTAAGGACTCCTCTGCCTACTTCTCTGACTAGAAAGGGGTTCCCTTGAAGCTAGCTAGCTTGCTTGCTTTGGGGATAGGATCCTGCTCTGTCCACCCAGGCTGGAGTGCAGTAGCATGAGCTTGGCTCACTGCAACCTCCACCTTCTGGGCTCCAGCAATCCTCCTACCTCAGCCTCTCAAGTAGCTGGGACTACAGGTGTGTACCACCATGCCTGGCTGTTTTTAAATTTTTATTTGGTAGAGACACGGTCCCACTGTGTTACCCGGGCGGGTCTTGAACTCCTGAACTACAGTGATCTGCCCACCTCGGCCTCCCAAAGTGCTAGGATTACAGACATGAGCTACTACACCCAGCCCAAGGCTTTTTTTTTTTTTCACATTTAGTGAGCTGTTCCAGGATTCTCTTGCCTTTGAACTAACACCAGAATATATAGAGGAGGAAATGGCAGGGACTTCACTGCCACATCAGCCATATTTCAAGTTCAGATTTTCTCCCCAGTCTGCCTGATCCCCATTTACTTTTCAGTCCTCAGATAGTTGCCCCACATATTCTGTTCAAGACTTTTAGTTGCATTCAGTGGGAAAAACAGAATAGAATGTGCTTACTCCACCTTAATTGGAATTGAAAGTGGTTTGTGTATTTCTAAATTTTATAGAAATTATATCAGACTATATTATTCACAACATAATATTTCATCTATTTCTGTATTATCACATAGATCTGAATAATGCAAACATAGAAACTGCTGTATCTGGTCCCCTATTGATGAATATTTAGTTTGCTTCCAGATTTTTACTGTTGCAAGCAATGTTGTAAAGAACATCTTTGTACCTGTTTCCTTGTCCACGTGTGAGAGTTTCTCCAGGACATATACCTAGAGGTGTGATTGTTGAGTAGAAAGACATATCCTGTGTTTTACCAAATTGCTTTCTAAAGTAGTTGTATCAATTAACACTTCTTCTGGAAATGATTTAGCATTCCTCACTCCTTTCCTACATCCTTGCAAGCAAATAGTGTTATCAGACTCTTAAAAACAAATGTTTCACTTTGCTGGGTGTGAAATGGCATCGTGTGATTGTTTTATTTTTCACTTCTCTTTGAAATTATCTTCTGACCTCGTAAATACATATATACTCTAAAAGTAACATATGCTATTACAGAAATATAGAAAAATTGGGGAAAATAGAAAACTATAAAGAAAATTGTTTTAAAAATCCAATAACCAAAAAAACTCCAGGTATTATCTTAGAATAGGAGGACAGGTAGTTAGAACTGGTCATGGTTGTTGAAGGGGATTGAGCGTTAGTGTAATATTTTAATTTTTTTATATAAAAATGTACTCATACATTTTATATAATTAAACATTAACTTTAAAGTAAATGAGCCTCTTGTTGGGCTATGTCTTTCCATTGTATACATTGTATATTTATATGTCATATTATTACATAGATATGAGTAGACTATATGTGCAACTTAAAATCTTGATTTTTAAATTAATTATGACATAAAGATTTCTTTATAGAAGAAAACTTTGTGAGCATCTTTAATGATTGCACAAAGTCCCATCTACTATAATTCACTAAATTGTTCACCCCTTATGATCATTGGAGTTAGTTTCAGTTTTTCCTCTTTGGATGGAAAAATAACACTTCAAGGAACATCCATGCCAACGTTCTGGATTGTGTTTTCAGGATAAATTCCTGGAAGAGTAATCAGCAAATTGAAGGATACAAATGTTGTTAAAACTTTTGATATGTTCTACCTTATTGTTCTTCAGAAATATTGGGTCATTTCTAGCAATTCCTTTTTTTTTTTTTTTTTTTGAGACAGAGTCTCGCTGTCGCCCAGGCTGGAGTGCAATGGCGCGATCTCGGCTCACTGCAGGCTCTGCCTCCCGGGGTTCATGCCATTCTCCTGCCTCAGCCTCCCTAGTAGCTGGGACTACAGGCACCCGCCACCTCGCCCAGCTAATTTTTTGTATTTTTAGTAGAGACGGGGTTTCACTGTGTTAGCCAGGATGGTCTCAATCTCCTGACCTCGTGATCCACCCACCTCAGCCTCCCAAAGTGCAATTCCATTATTGAGTATATATTCAAAAGAAAAAAAAATCGTTCAACAAAAAAAGACACATGTGCTCATGTGTTCACCACAACACTATTCACAATAGCAATGTCATGGAATCAACCTAGATGCCCATCAATGGTGGACTGGATAAAGAAAATGTGGTACATATACACCATGGAATACTACGCAGCCATGAAAGAATGAAATCATGTCCTTTGCAGCAACATAGATGGAGCTGGAGGCCATTATCCCAAGCGATTTAATGAAGCAACAGAAAATCAAATACCACATGTTCTCACTTATCAGTGGAAGCTAAACATTTGATACTCATGGACATAAAAATGGCAAAAACAGACACTGGAGACTAGTAAAGGGAGGAGAGAGTGGGGGCAAGTGTTGAATAACCATCTATTGGCTACTAGGCTCAATACCTGGGTGATGGGATCAATCTTACTTCTAACCTCAATATTAAGCAATTTACCCATGTAACAAACCTGCACATGTACCCCCTGAATCTAAAAGTTGAATGTATATTTAAAAAAAAAAAGAAGAATTATTAGGTCATTTCAACCAATAATACATGAGAGTAGTTTGTCAGTATTTGAAAGTTTTGTATTTTAACAATTCTCTAATTTCTATTTCACATTGCTCAGAGAGGAACTCTAAAAAAAGTCATTTAATTTGTCTAAAATATAGTACACTACAGAGAGAGACAGAGAGAGAGAGAGAATGGTAGGGGGGAGGGGAAGAAAAAGAGAATGCATTGTACTCCCAACTAAAATATCACAGTGGGCAATCACTGAGTGAATCAGATTTCAAGAAAGACAAAGAGAACAAAATTAATTTCCTCCTTAATAGAAAACTCTGTTTTCCAACTACTTTTTGTAGCAGCAGTCATGTCACTTCTCTTACTTTTAGGACCACCTTCTAAGCCCAGGCACAAGTAGGTAAGGCAAAAAATTCCATTGGTAATTCCATTGGGACTTAGTCCACTTGCTCCATCCTGCAGGTGGAGGAAACTGGGAACCCCAGTCTTGCCCAGCAGAATTCATCCCTGCCCAAAACAACACAGAATGCTCATTTCATTTTACTTTGAGGCATTTTTGATCCCGTGGGAAATGCTATTAAGTAATTGAATTCTAAACAGCATTTTATACTGTATATACAAAAAACAGCTTTTTGCCCACAGTAAACACACTTACAGATTCTCTTTGCAGCATTCAAATCATACAAAAATCAAACACACACAAAATGTAGTTACATAAACCAATTCATAATGCTAGAAGCTAGTATTAAACATTGAACATAGACTTAGTTTGCAAAGACGAAAATAATTTGAGTTTACTACAGCATTGTTTCTAATTTTTCTCTATGCATATTTTGTTATTGAGAAAAGAGCAAAGGATTATTTTTATCATTTTTTTTTACTTAATTTTTTTAAGAGACAGGGTCTTGCTCTGTCACCCAGGCTGGAGTGCAGTGGCATGATCATACTTCACTGCAGCCTCAAACTCCTGGGCTCAGCATCCCTCCCACTTCAGCCTCCAGAGTAACTGGAACTAGGTGCATACTACAACACTCGGCTAATTTTTTTTTTTTTTTTTTGAGACAGAGTTTCACTCTTGTTGCCCAGGATGGAGTGCAATGGCACAATCTCGGCTCACCGCAACCTCCGCCTTCCACGTTCAAGCGATTCTCCTACCTCAGCCTACCAAGTAGCTGGGATTACAGGCATGCACCACCACACCCAGCTAATTTTGTATTTTTAGTAGAGACGGGGTTTCTCCATGTTGGTCAGGTTGGTCTCGAACTCCTGACTTCATGTGATCTGCCTGCCTCGGCCTCCCAAAGTGCTGGGATTACAGGCATGAGCCACCACACCTGGCCCACACTTGGCTAATTTTTATCTTTTTTGTAGAGATGTGGTCTTGAGTTCGAGGCCCAGGCTGGTTTCTAACTCCTGGCCTCAAGCAATCTTTCTGCCTCAGTCTCCCAAAGGACTAGGATGACAGGCATGAGCCTCTATGCCTGGGCTGATTTTTCACTTAACTTTTTAATGTAAGAAGTTTACCTGCTATTCATCACCCTCCATAATACTATTTTTAATAGCTGTGGAATAAACCATAATTTACCACTTGTCTTTAGTCATCTGGAGAGTTATCAAATGTCAGGCCCTGTGCTAACCTCATTTAACCCACGTAATGTTCTTATAAGGCAGGTTCTATTATCATCCCCATTTGATAGACGAAACTGTTGCATGAAGTCTGGTATCTTATCTCGGGGATGAAAAAAGAAATCACGAGCTAAACAGTGATCCCTGATTGCTAACTGAGATTTTCATAGAAACTGAGAGTCCAAATAATCTCTGTTTTAAAACTTCAGTTACCTTGTTTTAGCTGAGCTGGTGTCCATTTCTATGGAAACAGATGTAGAAGCAGAGGAGTGAAAATTGGCTTTGGTGAGAGTCAGAAACAATTGCTGCCCGAAAGCAGGACTGTTGCTTCCTAAATCACACCTGCCCAGCCTGAGACATAAGGTACATGGCTGGAGTTTGTAGATTATTGGCTTTGGAAAGTGAAAAGGAGAGTTCTGCCAAATTTGATGCTTAACCCCTCAGCTAAGTCTCACTAGTCAGTCTAAATAATTCAGGCAAAATTAGGGTGCTTTTTTTAATCCAGAGTTTGCAGAAACTCTGTCTAGTTGTCTCCAACATTTTTTAGATAATTGCCAAATATTCTATCTCATTCACAAGGAAAAAGCTTGTTTTTACCAAAAAGTAATTACTGTCATTGAATGACTATTCACTCTGTGCATAGCAGTATAGGGTAATAATTTTATAATTACAATCTCACTCCTTAAGAAATTGTCACATATAACTTCAAGCATAAATAGTTTAAAGTTTTAGCATGGAAATTTTGAAACATCTACTAAACTAGATAGAATAAGGCAGAGTCAGAAAATTTTGTCCCATCGGCTAAATCTGGCCTGCCACCTGTTTTTGTAAATAAAGTTTTAGTGGAATGCAGCCACGTTTATTCATTTACATATTGTCTATGGCTGCTTTCACGCTGCAATGGCAGAGCTGAATAGTTGTGACAGAGACCATATGGCCTGCAAAGCCTAAAATATTTACTATCTGGCCCTTTAACAAATAGTATACTGACCACTGATCCAATGAACACCCGTAGACCCATCAGTCAGCTTCAGCTCATTAGAAGCATGCATTTGCAGGTGAACTTGACTGTTCGAAGTATTTCTTAGTGCCCCTTGTAAGCCATTCAATTATTTATACAACATAAATATCAACAGTAAAAAATTGTTGCAAGTACAGGTACAATAACCAAATCAAGAAAATGTTTAGATAACAACATGGGATTGCTGTGATTTCTTCTTCCGTCTCTCGAAGTATGTCACTCTGGAGTTGGGTACTGTAGAAAACTAGAGTAGAACAAAACCCAAGGCTGAGAAAGTGAAAAGGTGCTTCAGAGAGGTGGATGGCCATGTAGGAGTGAAGGAAGAGCCGACAAGGAAATCTACAGGATCCTCTCCCCTTAACCCGAAGCCCCAGGAACCTGCCCAGCACACACCCCCAGCAATGATTCCAAGATTTTCTTACACCATAACTTATTTGGGGCACATCCAGACTATGTGATATGTACAAAAGGACATGGGCCAATGGACAGCTCAGCTCGGCCCTTCGCTTGCTCTGCAGTATAGAGCAGCTCATTCACTGGCTCTGGCCAATAAGTCCGCAGAAGACTCAAGTTTGCCCTGAAATACAAGGCCACAATCCTTGTCTTATCACAGGATTCTTCAGATCAAATGCATATATGCATACATGTGTTTCTTCAGAACACTGTAGTTCACACTCATAGTAGATCTGTAGTTCACACTGTAGTTCAAAGTGTGGTAGATCTGAGAAATCACGTGGCAGGACCACCCAATTAACACTCAAGACTTTGGAGTGATGACATCACTATCATCACAAAAATGCAAATTAAAACCACACTGAGATACCATCTCACACCAGTCAGGTGGCTATTATTAAAAAGCAAAAAATAACAAATGTTGGCAAGGCCATGGAGAAAAGAAATGTTTATACACTTTTGGTGAGAATGTAAATTAATTCAACCCCATGAAAAACAGTATGGAGGATTTATCAAAGAACAAAAAATGGAACTATCATTAAACTCAGCAATCAAACTACTTGGTATCTACCCAAAGGAAAGGAAATCACTCTATCAAAAAGACATCCACATTCATATGTTTATCATCACACTGTTCACAATAGAAAAGTCATGGAATCAACCTAAGTACCCATCAACAGTGTATTGGATAAGGAAAATGTGGTTCAGCTACACCATGGAATAGTATGCAGCCATAAAAAAGAACAAAATCATGTTCTCTACAGCAACATGAATGCAGCTGGAGGTCATTATCCTGAGTTAATTAATGTGGAAACAGAAAATCAAGTACCACATGTTCTCACTCATAAGTGGGAGCTCAACAATGGGTGCACATGGATGTAAAGATGGAAACAATAGACACTGAGGACTCCGAAATGAGGGACAGAGGGAAGGAGTCAAGGTTTGAAAAACTACCTATTGGGTACTATATTCACTGAGTGGTGGGTTCAATAGAAGCCCAAACCCTAGCATTATACCATACACCAGTGCAACACATCTGCACATGGACCCCCTGGATCTAAACTTAAAAATAGTCCAGGCACAGTGGCTCATGTCTATAATCCCAGCACTTTGAGAAGCTGACGTTGGTGGATCATTTGAAGTCAGGAGTTCAAGACCAGCCTGGCCAACATGGCAAAACCCCGTCTATACTAAACACACACACACACACACACACACACAAATTAGCCAGGCACAGTGGCTCATGCCTGTAATCCCAGCACTGTGGGAGGCTGAGGTGGGCAGATCACTTGAGGTGCGGAGTTCAAGATCAGCCTGATCAACATGGTGAAACCCTGTTTCTTCTAAAAACACAAAAAATTAGCCAGGCATAGTGGCACTTACCTGTAGCACCAGCTAATCGGGAGGCTGAAGCAGGAGAATTGCTTGAACCAGGGAGGTGGAGGTTGCAGTGAACCGAGATCATGCCATTGTACTCCAGCCTGGGCAACAGAGACTCTGTCTAAAAAGAAATAATAATAAAAATTAAATAAATGACATCGAAAAAAATGAATTTGGAGTGAAACAAATCAACAACAATAACAACAAAGGGGAGAAGTACTTCCTTTGCCTTCCCCACATCTTGTAACATTTTTCAATGTGCTTTCAGATTTACCCATTTATTTTATCCTCAGAACCCACCTTTGAGGTATGTAGGCAATTTATCTGACTCTGCCTTTTATAGATGAGGAGTTCAAAGCACCGAGAGGGAAACACCATTTCTAAAGGTCATGTGGGGACGGGATAGTGCTGAAAGCCAGATGGGGAATCCAAGCAATCAGACTTCAACTTCAGATTCTAATGCATGCTGCCTCTGTCTCCTTAAGCAAATTTCTTAAACCCATTATACGTCTTTTTTTCTCCTTTGTAAAAAGTGGATAACACCTAACAGGTATTTAACAAATTTTTTCCATAATGTAGTATCCTAGAGAGAAAAAAAGAAGCTCAACATGGTTTTTTAAAACTTGTCTGGAGTGACCCATGGGATGGAGCCAAGATGGCTGAATAGGAACAGCTCCAGTCTACAGCTCCCAGTGTGAGCAATGCAGAAGATGGGTGATTTCTGCATTTCCAACTGAGGTACCGGGTTCATTTCACTGGGGAGTGTGGGACAGTGGGTGCAGGGCAGTGGGTGCAGCGCACTGTGTGTGAGCCGAGCAGGGCGAGGCATCACCTCACCCAGGAAGCAAAAGGGATCAGGGAATTCCCTTTCCTAGTCAAAGAAAGGGGTGACAGACGGCACCTGGAAAATTGGGTCACTCCCACCCTAATACTGTGCTTTTCCAATGGTCTTAACAAATGGCACTCCAGGAGATTATATTCCACACCTGGCTTGGAGGGTCCTACGCCCACAGAGTCTCGCTCATTGCTAGCACAGCAGTCTGAGATCAAACTGCAAGGGGGCAGCGAGGCTGGGGAAGGGGCAGCTGCCATTGCTGAGGCTTGAGTAGTAAACAAAGCTGCCCGGAAGCTCAAGCTGGGTGCAGTCCACCACAGCTCAAGGAGGCCTGCCTGCCTCTGTAGGCTCCACCTCTGGGGGCAGGGCACAGACAAACAAAAGGCAGCAGTAACCTCTGCAGACTTAAATATCCCTGTATGACAGCTTTGAAGAGAGTAGTGGTTCTCCCAGCATGCAGCTTGAGATCTGAGAACAGGCAGACTGCCTCCTCAAGTGGGTCTCTGACCCCCAAGTAGCCTAACTGGGAGGCACCACCCAGTAGGAGCGGACTGCACCTCACATGGCTGGGTACTCCTCTGAGACAAAACTTACACAGGAATGATCAGGCAGCAGCATTTGCAGTTCACCAATATCTGCTGTTCTGCAGCCACTGCTGCTGATACCCAGGCAAACAGGGTCTGGAGTGCACCTTCAGCAAACTCCAACAGACCTGCAGCTGAGGGTCCTGACTGTTAGAAGGAAAATGAACAAACAGAAAGGACATCCACAACAAAAACACTTCTGTACGTCACCATCATCAAAGACCAAAGGTAGATAAAACCACAAAGATGGGGAAAAAAGAGAGCAGAAAAACAAGAAACTCTAAAAATCAGAGTGCCTCTCCTCCTCCAAAGGAATGCAGCTCCTCACCAGCAACGGAACAAAGCTGGACAGAGAATGACTTTGACGAGTTGAGAGAAGAAGACTTCAGAAGATCAAACTACTCCGAGCTAAAGGAGGAAGTTCGAACTAATGGCAAAGAAGGTAAAAACCTTGAAAAAAAATTAGACAAATGGCTAACTAGAATAACCAATGCAGGGAAGTCCTTAAAGGACCCAATGGAGCTGAAAGCCACGGCACGAGAACTACGTGACAAAGGCACAAGCCTCAGTAGCTGATGCGATCAACTGGAAGAAAGGGTAACAGCAATGGAAGATGAAATGAATGAAATGAAGCGAGAAGAGAAGTTTAGAGAAAAAAGAATAAAAAGAAATGAACAAAGCCTCCAAGAAATAAGGGACTATGTGAAAAGACCAAATATACCTCTGATTGGTGTACCTGAAAGTTACGGGGAGAATGGAACCAAGTTGGAAAACACTCTGCAGGATATTATCCAGGAGAACTTCCCCAACTTAGCAAGGCCAACATTCAAATTCAGGAAATATAAAGAACGCCACAAAGATACTCCTCAAGAAGAGCAACTCCAAGGCACATAATTGTCAGATTCACCAAAGTTGAAATGAAGGAAAAAATGTTAAGGGCAGCCAGAGAGAAAGGTCAGGTTACCCACAAAGGGAAGCCCATCAGACTAACAGCGGATCTCTCGGCAGAAACTCTACAAGCCAAAACAGAGTGGAGCCAATATTCAACATTCTTAAAGAAAATAATTTTCAACCCAGAATTTCATATCCAGCCAAACTAAGCTTCATAAGTGAAGGAGAAATAAAATCCTTTACAGACAAGCAAATGCTGAGAGATTTTGTCACCACCAGGCCTGCCCTAAAAGAGCTCCTGAAGGAAGCACTAAACATGGAAAGGAAAAACTGGTACCAGCCACTGCAAAAACATGCCAAACTGTAAAGACCATAAATGCTAGGAAGAAACTGCATCAACTAATGAGCAAAATAACCAGCTAAATAATGACAGGATCAAATTCACACATAACAATATTAACCTTAAATGTAAATGGGCTAAATGCTCCAATTAAAAGACACAGACTGGCAAATTGGATAAAGAGTCAAGACATATCAATGTGCTGTATTCAGGAAACCCATCTCACGTGCAGAGACACACATAGGCTCAAAATAAAGGGATGGAGGAAGATCTACCAAGCAAATGGAAAACAAAAAAAGGCAGAGGTTGCGATCTTAGTCTCTGATAAAACAGACTTTAAACCAACAAAGATTAAAAGAGACAAAGAAGGCCATTACATAATGGTAAAGGGATCAATTCAACAAGAAGAGCTAACTATCCTAAATATATATGCACCCAATACAGGAGCACCCATATTCATAAAGCAAGTCCTTAGTGACCTATAAAGAGACTTAGACTCCCACACAATAATAATGGGAGACTTTAACACCCCACTGTCAACATTAGACAGATCAATGAGACAGAAAGTTAACAAGGATACCCAGGAATTGAACTCAGCTCTGCACCAAGCGGACCTAATGGACATCTACAGAACTCTCCACCCCAAATCAACAGAATATACATTCTTTTCAGCACCACAGCACACCTATTCCAAAATTGACCACATAGTTGGAAGTAAAGCACTTCTCTGCAAATGTAACAGAAGAGAAATTATAACAAATTGTCTCTCAGACCACAGTGCAATCAAACTAGAACTCAGGATTAAGAAACTCACTCAAAATCACTCAACTACATGGAAACTGAACAACCTACTCCTGAATGACTACCAGGTACATAACAAAATGACGGCATAAATAAAGAGGTTCTTTGAAACCAATGAGAATAAAGACACAACATACCAGAATCTCTGGGACACATTTAAAGCAGAGTGTAGAGGGAAATTTATGGCACTAAATGCCTATTAATTTAGGCATTTAGAAAGTGGGAATAAAAAAAAGTGGGAATAAAATAAAGGGAGAAAGTGGGAAAGATCTAAAATTGACACCCTAATATCACAATTAAAAGAACTAGAGAAGCAAGAGCAAACACATTCAAAAGCTAGGAGAAGGCAAGAAATCACTAAGATCAGAGCAGAACTGAAGGAAATTGAGACACAAAAAAACCTTGAAAAAATCAATGAATCCAGGAGCTGGTTTTTTGAAAAGATCAACAAAATTGATAGACCACTAGCAAGATTAATAAAGAAGAAAAGAGAGAAGAATCAAATAGATGCAATGAAAAATGACAAAGGGCACGGAAATACAAACCACCATCAGAGAATACTATAGACACCTCTACACAAATAAACTAGAAAATCTAGAAGAAATGGATAAATTCCTGGACATATAGACCCTCCCAAGACTAAACCAGGAAGAAGTTGAATCTCTGAATAGACCAATAACAGGCTCTGAAATTGAGGCAATAATTAATAGCTTACCAACCAAAAAAAGTCCAGGACCAGATGGATTCACAGCTGAATTCTACCAGAGGTACAAGGAGGAGCTGGTACCATTCCTTCTGAAACTATTCCAATCAATAGAAAAAGAGGGAATCCTCCCTAACTCATTTTATGAGGCCAGCATCATCCTGATACCAAAGCCTGGCAGAGACAAAACAAAAAAAGAGAATTTTAGACCAACATTCTTGATGAACATTGATGCAAAAATCCTCAATAAAATACTGGCAAACTGAATCCAGCAGCACATCAAAAAGCTTATCCACCATGATCAAGTGGGCTTCATCCCTGGGATGCAAGGCTGGTTCAACATACGCAAATCAATAAACATAATCCAGCATATAAACACAACCAAAGACAAAAACCACATGATTATCTCAATAGATGCAGAAAAGGCCTTGGAAAAAATTCAACAACGCTTCATGCTGAAAACTCTCAATAAATTAGGTATTGATGGGATGTATCTCAAAATAATAAGAGCTTTCTATGACAAACCCACAGCCAATATCATACTGAATGGACAAAAACTGGAAGCATTCCCTTTGAAAACTGGCACAAGATAGGGATGCCCTCTCTCACCACTCCTATTCAACATAGTGTTGGAAGTTCTGGCCAGGGCCATCAGGCAGGAGAAGGAAATAAAGGGCATTCAATTAGGAAAAGAGGAAGTCAAATTGTCCCTGTTTGCAGATGACATGATTGCATATCTAGAAAACCCCATTGTCTCAGCCCAAAATCTCCTTAAGCTGATAAGCAACTTCAGCAAAGTCTCAGGATACAAAATCAATCTACAAAAATCACAAGCATTCTTATACAGCAATAACAGACAAACATGGAGCCAAATCATGAGTGAACTCCCATTCACAATGGCTTCAAAGAGAATAAAATACCTAGGAATCCAACTTACAAGGGATGTGAAGGACCTCTTCAAGGAGAACTACAAACCACTGCTCAATGAAATAAAAGAGGATACAAACAAATGGAAGAACATTCCATGCTCATGGGTAGAAAGAATCAATACCATGAAAATGGCCGTACTGCCCAAGGTAATTTATAGATTCAATGCCAACCCCATCAAGCTACCAATGACTTTCTTCTCAGAATTGGAAAAAACTACTTTAAAGTTCATATGGAACCAAAAAAGAGCCCGCATTGCCAAGTCAATCCTAAGCCAACAGAACAAAGCTGGAGGCATCATGCTACCTGACTTCAAACTATGCTACAAGGCTACAGTAACCAAAACAGCATGGTACCAGTACCAAAACAGTGATATAGACCAATGGAACAGAACAGAGGCCTCAGAAATAATGCCACATATCTACAACTATCTGATCTTTGACAAACCTGACAAAAACAAGAAATGGGGAAAGGATTCCCTATTTAATAAATGGTGCTGGGAGAACTGGCTAGCCATAGGTAGAAAGCTGAAACTGGATCCCTTCCTTACACCTTATACAAAAATTAATTCAAGATGGATTAAAGACTTAAATGTTAGACCTAAAACCATAAAAACCCTAGAAGAAAACCTAGGCAATACCATTCAGGACATAGGCACGGTCAAGGACTTCATGTCTAGAACACCAAAAGCAATGGCAACAAAAGCCAAAATTGACAAATGGGATCTAATTAAACTAAAGAGCTTCTGCACAGCAAAAGAAACCACCATCAGCGTGAACAGGCAACCTACAGAATGGGAGAAAATTTTTGCAACCTACTCATCTGACAAAGAGCTAATACCCAGAATCTACAATGAACTCAAATTTACAAGAAAAAAACAAACAACCCCATCAAAAAATGGGTGAAAGATATGAACAGACACTTTTTGAAAGAAGACATTTATGCAGCCAAAAAACACATGAAAAAATGCTCATCATCACTGGCCATCAGAGAAATGCAAATCAAATCACAATGATATACCATCTCATATCAGTTAGAATGGCCATCATTAAAATGTCAGGAAACAACAGGTGCTGGAGAGGATGTGGACAAATAGGAACACTTTTACACTGTTGGTGGGACTGTAAACTAGTTCAACCATTGTGGAAGTCAGTGTGGCGATTCTTCAGGGATGCAGAACTAGAAATACCATTTGACCCAGCCATCCCATTACTGGGTATATACCCAAAGGATTATAAATCACGCTGCTATAAAGACACATGCTTACGTATGTTTATTGCGGCACTTTTCACAATAGCATAGACTTGGAACCAACCCAAATGTCCAACAACGATAGACTGGATTAAGAAAATGTGGCACATATACACCACGGAATACTATGCAGCCATAAAAAAGGATGAGTTCATATCCTTTGTAGGGACATGGATGAAGCTGGAAACCATCATTCTCAGCAAACTATCGCAAGGACAGAAAACCAAACACCGCATGTTCTCACTCATAGGTGGGAATTGAACAATGAGAACACATGGACACACGAAGGGGAACATCACACACCGGGGCCTGTTGTGGGGTGGGGGAGGGGGAAGGGATAGCATTAGGAGATATACCTAATGCTAAATGACGAGTTAATGGGTGCAGCACACCAATATGGCACATGTATACATATGTAACAAACCTGCATGTTGTGCACATGTACCCTAAAACTTAAAATATAATAATAATAAAATTTAAAAAAAGAAAATATGTGCAAGGCATAGAAGAAGAAAACTATATAACTACTTATACTCCAGAAAACCAGCATAGATGGGGAAATATACCATATTCACCAACCGAAAAACTCAAGATGTCAATTTACAAAAAAAGAAAATACAGGTACGTTGCAAAAAAAAAAAAAAAAAAAAAAAAAAAAAAAAAAAAAAACCTTATCTGGGGCTTTTATAGGCAACGTATGTAGGGTTAAGTCAAGCAGTGTCCTGCCCCAACTCTGGGTAAGTATTAAACGTAGATGATCATTCCAAATGGCAGAGAAGGATAGATGCCCATCGCTGGAGAGAATGCCCAGCATTTACTGGCTCTCATCTCAGACACACTTTCCAAAGTGGCAGCTCTAAATGATCAAACAAAGTAGCCACAGGTTTTAGCCTTGACGTTCAGAAACTTAATCTTCACCAAAAACTTGAGTGAGATGATTTTGGGGCTTAGTGAACAAAGTGGCATCTCTATCCAAAACTCACTAAGGCATCAGGAATACAAGGGTGTTCATGCTTACATGCTGCTGACAACTGCACCTCCCCAGCCGTAGGGCTGCCCTTTGGGGAAGGGGAGATTCTGCAGGTTCTGTTGTGAAGACACGCAGTGCAAGCAGAGGCTGTGGCACAAAACTACAGGGCTGCAGGCTGGCACAGAATCGGCTAAACACGCGAACCATCACATTCTCTTCCTTCCGCCTATTCAGAGTCACACCTCTGCATTCCGTTTGCCAGAGTGAGATTTTCTCCCCGTCAGCCTCTTCTCCTAGCATTCATCTGTCCTGTCAACACACCATAAATTGTTTATAATGCATCGCTCCAGAACAGCACTGAAGTCATGAGAATAAATAGATCCTGATAGACATATTGCTACCCACTGAGATTGAACCGTTGAACAGCTCACGCATATTTAGGAGGTGTTGACTTGCTTCTCACCTCATCAGGCATTTGGGAAATTTTGTCGTAAATGTTCACAAGTCGGGGGTCTGATGTTGGAGGAGCCCTGAAGAAGCAATGAAATGAAAGAGTTGGGAGCGGGGCACTTTCTAAGCTCTATCACTAACTGGAGTGGTTGGCTGTGAGTTTCTTAGCAAGTTTCTTACACTCTCTGGGTTTTAATTTGCTTATCTGAAAAGTATCTCAAAGGTCTCTCTTAGGTTTGAAATTCTGATTCTGAAGGAAACAGGTGTTTTCCACACGTCCCTTCTGTCACCTCTCTCGGGGCCTTGGGTCACTTGTTCAGCCCCAGCCAGCACTATGATGAGCAGCACAGCCCAACTCAACCTCAGCCTCACAGGCACACGACCCGACGCTGGTTTGCCTTGGGCCTCCAGCACCCACCACTAGCTTCTTATCCTGGGACACCCTCATTTGACACTGAGGCATGAACACCCAGGCTACAAAGTACTAGGCCATTCATGCCCTATGGGTCAAAGGTTAGGCCAATGACAGATGGGTATCTGGCAGAAACTCTCTTCCCTTACTCAATCAGATGGACTATGCTAAGGATTATCTTTTTATTTGGTCTTGAAGAAGATGGCCCCATGCAATAGAGCAACCAGTTACCCTTACCAAGTAGTGGTCAACTTATCACAGCTCTCCCTCCTTCTCTGGCTCACTCCCCTTGTCCCTGTGATTTTACTCCCTAATAAAGAGGTAACACATGAGCTTTGCCTCAGGCCTTGCTTTCTGCAGATACTAAGCTAAGACATTGGGAAGACCCATGAATCAGATCAGACAATGTGACAATTAATTTATAGTCCAATAGAAACATCCAGAGTCCTATGTTGGATTTGTGATGACTGCTGGGCATTTATTTGGGGCATTATCATTAAGCATTCACTTTTGTTTGTCTGTCTCTCTGTCTGCCTGCCTATCTATCTATCTATCATCTATCTATCTATCTATATCTATCTATCTATCTATCTATCTATCATCTATCTATCTATTTATCTAGAGAAAGAGTTAAAATTCCTTTTCAAAAATGATCTTGGTGGCCAGGCACAGTGAGTCACACCTGTAATCCCAATCCTTTGGGAGGCCAAGGGGGTAGGATTGCATGAAGCCAGGAGTTCAAGACTAGCCTGGAAAACACAGCAAAACCCCTGTCTCTGCGATTTTTTTTATAAATTAGATGAGTACATTTCTGTGCACCTGTAATCCTAACTATTCAGGACACTAATATGAGAGGATCACTTGAGCCCAAGAGTTCAAGCCTGCAGTGAGCTTTCATCCCGCCACTGCACTCCACTCTGGATGACAGGGCAAGACTCTGTCTCTAAAAACAAAACAAAACAAACAATCTTCAATCTTTAAGTGAAACAAGAGGAAGATAAGACATGGACCTTCCTATGACTGAGATATCTAAGATAATCAACGTTCTTTCTTCCACGGCTGCCTTGCTTGACTTGAAGCCAAGAAGGCATCAGCACTTACCCCCATCTCCCAAAGGCTTTGACTATCCTCACCATCACCACTCCCTGCCACCATATCTGGGATTTTGATACTGGGTTTCTTCAGAAAATAATTTGACAAGAAATTTTTATGCATTTCCACATATCCTCACTGGAGAATAAAGGGTCCTGGTCATGAGAGAAAACACAAGTTCCAAGAATGGAAAACAAAATTCTAAGGTTTTATACAGAATAATCTCACTTCTCTATACTTTGGGTTATTCTCTCAGGCCCTGGAGATGCTCCTCAAATGTGCATCCTATCATGTATGGATTCTCCGGAGCTACCGCTGCCATCTACGCAGCTTGCTTCCCCTGTCCCTACTGTCACCTTCTTCTGGTCACAAACATTTTTCCCTGCACAGGGCAGAGTATATGACCCAGGCTGGACCAATCAAGCACCTTTCCCTACTCCTCAAGCCAGCAACGGTTCTGGGGTGATAGGGGTACGTGACCCAATCTAGGTCACTCACAGAACTTCACTGTTGTTTTTCTTAACAGAACTAACATGAAAGACACTCCTTTTCCTTTGACAAAAGCTACAGAAATGAGATCCCAGAGTTTCCGGCAGCAGTGATCACAGCCACACAGAGAAGACGTGTCTGCTGTACAAGAGAATGAAGCCAAGACAGGGAGAAAACCAAGGACGAGAGATGAATAGAGACATATAGATCCTTGGTGTCACCAAGTTGCCAATTCTGGTCTCTGAGCTTCACACAGTCCTGCAGCTCATTTTTATTCTCAGAGATACCCCAGTAACTTACCAGTAAATTCCCATCTTTGCTTAAGCTGCCTGGAATTGGGTTTCTGTCACTTACAATCAGAAGTATCCTGGTTAATATAGATGTGTATAAAATGCTAAGCTCTCACTCGAGTATACCTTACTAGTTTTTTTTCCCTCTGGGCACAAGAATAAATTTGATGTAGAGAGAAAGCAGGACCTTGCAGCTACCTTGTGCACTGGTTAGTTAAGTTGGATTTATGGATCATCCTTGGACACTGATCCATCCATCAGTTCTTTTTTCATGCTATAGAGAGGTTTTATTTAGATACCTGTATAAACCAGTAGAAAAAACCATAGCTTAAAATGACAAAGAAAAGTCAACAAAGCCAGTTTGCTCTGCTTGCCAATGTTAAATTTCATTCATGTGTATAGCAGATGGAGAAGGAACCAAGATGTTTAAATTTGTTTTTTGCCTGATTCAGACACACTGTCAGGTAGGTAGAAAGCCTGGGTTTATTCTTTGGATGGAGGCTTTTCAGCATGGACTTTTGTGATCATTTATTTTAATGTATTTCAGAGGCACAGATCGTTAATTATGCAGTATGGAATACCTAATTGCAATCAATAATTACATGGGAAGCTACAGTGTGGAAAATAAAGAGTTACCAAAATAATACATTGTCTCTGACAAAATAAGAGGAAAGTATGGTTCTGGCTCCAGCAGGAACATCTGCCTGTCGTGCCCCGCCCACTCACCTGGGCAGCTCTAACCCCCGTGCCCATGAATGTGAAATATCCCAAGATACCTGGAGGAGCTAACTCTTGCAGCTAGGACATGTCTTTCTCTGAAACAAATTAGGTGGGCTCCTTTCTTGCTTGAAAAGATCCATGTTTTAAAAATCAGTTCTCAGGCACCTGTCATTCTAGCTTTTGAAACGTCTTCTTCAAAGGTGTAGATGCTTCAGGATGGGGCCTCACAGCTCTACACCTGATCTGTCAGTTATCTAGCTCCAGCAGACCTGCTAGCCATGTGCTCTGGATCCCTGTAGGAGCCCATTCACTCCAATAAACAGCAGGAAATAAAATCCCTTTGCATTTGTATAGCATTATCTGCTTCTCAAGTCCTTCCATGTTAAACTTGACTTTCACCTATTAGGTTTATAAGGCAGGGATTATCATCACCATTTGATGGAGAAAAAAAAAAAACCTGTGGATCATGAAAAGCCGCAAGATGAGTAAGCTAACTTATACAGAGAGTATGACCTCCCTGTTACTCTACACATACACACACACACACACACACACACACACACACACGAGAGGTGTCAATTAGCAGTGATTATCTGCCACCTGATTATTTACCCTGGAGATGTGAGACCGCTCCTAGTCCTTCCTTAGCTTGACCATGGTTACTCCATCACTGGATTAAAAAAGTTAACTGTATTAATAATCAAAGTATGGATCAGTGACCCCCTTCCTTCCTGCAATCATCAGCCAATTTTGAGTAACTGTGTGTCAATCCTCACAACTTCACAAGAAGGAAAAACTCATAATGTTATCAGTCTACCTCAAGGCTCAGGATTATTTTTGTTTTAATTTATTTCCAACTTTTATTTTAAGTTCGGGGTACATGTGCAGGATGTGCAGGTTTGTTACATAAGTAAATGTGCGCTATGGTGGTTTGCTGCACAGATCATCCCATCACCTAGGTATTAAGCCCAGTGTCCACTAGTTATTCTTCCTGATCTTCTCCCTCCTCTTACCCTCCCCCAGCCTCCGACAGGCCCCAGTGTGTGTTGTTCCACACCCATCCCCACAATCTGTCCATGTGTTCTCATCATTTAGCTTCCACTTACAAGTGAGAACATGCAGTATTTAGTTTTCTATTCTTGCTTTAGTTTGCTGAGGATAATGGCCTCCAGCTCCATCCATGTCCCTGCAAAGGACATGATCTCATTCCTTTCCATGGCTGCATAGCATTCCATGGTGTATATGTACCACATTTTCTTTATCTAGCCTATCACTGATGGGCATTTAGGTTGATTCCATATCTTTGCTATTGTGAATAGTGCTGCAATAAACATACACATGCATATGTCTTTATGATACAAAGCTTTACATTCCTTTGGGTATACACACAATGATAGGATTGCTGGGTCGAATGGCATTTCTGCCTCTAGGTCTTTGGGGAATTGCCACACTGTCTTTCACAGTGGTTGAACTAATTTACATTCCCACCAACAGTGTAAAAGCATTCCTTTTTATCCACAACCTTGCCAGCATCTGTTGTTTTTTTGACTTTTTACTAACAGCCATTCTGACTTGTGTGTGATGGCATCTCACTGTGGTTTGGATTTGCATTTTTCTAATGATCAGTAATGTTGAACTTTTTTTCATATGTTTCTTGGCCACATAAATGTCTTCTTTTGAGAAGTGTCTGTTCATGTCCTTTGCCCACTTTGTAATGGGGTTGTTTCTTTCTTGTAAATTTGTTTAAATATCTTATAGATGCTGGATATTAGACCTTTGTCAGATGCATAGATTGCAGAAATTTTCTCCCATTCTGTAGGTTGTCTGTTTATTCTGTTGATGGTTTCTTTTGCTGTACAGAAGCTCTTTAGCTTAATTAGATCCTATTTGTCTATTTTTGCTCTTGTTGCAATTGCTTTTGGCGTCTTTGTCACAAAATCTTTGCCTGTGCCTATGTCCTGAATGGTATCGCTTAGGTTTTCTTCTAGGGTTTTTATAGTTTTGGGTTTTACATTTAAGTCTTTAAGTCATCTTGAGTCAATTTTTGTACAAGGTGTAAGGAAGGAGTCCAGTTTCAATTTTCTGCATATGGCTAGGCAGTTTTCCCAGCACCATTTATTAAATAGGGAATCCTTTCCCACATTGCTTGTTTTTGTAAGGTTTGTCAAAGATCAGATGGCTGTAGGTGTGCAATCTTATTTCTGGGTTCTCTATTTTGTTCCATGGGTCTTTATGCCTGTTCTTGTACCAGTACCATGTTGTTTTGGTTACTGTAGCCCTGTAATATAATTTGATGTTGGGTAGCATGATGCCTCCAGCTTTGCTTTGGGTGTGTGTGTGTGTGTGTGTGTGTGTGTGTGTGTGTTTTCTCTTAGAATTGCCTTTGGCTGGTCGGTCATATGGTGGTGCATACTTGTAGTCCCAGCTACCTGGGGAGGCTGAGGCAGGAGAATCGCTTGAACCCAGGAGGCAGAGGTTGCAGTGAGCCAAGATCAGGCCTCTCCACTCCAGCCTGGGTGATAGAGGGAGACTCCATCTCAAAAATAATTAAATAAATAAAAATAAAGAATTGCCTTTGGCCATTCGGGCTTTTTGGTTCCATATGAATTTTAAAATAGTTTTTTCTAATTCTGTGAAGAATGCCAATGGTAGTTTAATGGGAATAGCATGGAATCTATAAAATGCATTGGGCAGTATGGCCATTTTCATGATATTGATTCTTCCTATCCATGAGTATGGAATGTTTTTCCATTTGTTTGTGTCCTCTCTCATTTCCTTGAGCAGTGGTTTGTAGTTCTCCTTGAAGAGGTCCTTCACTTCCCTTGTTAGCTGTATTCCTAGGTATTTTATTCTTTTTGTGGCAATTGTGAATGGGAGTTCATTTGTGATTTGGCTTTTGGCTTGCCTGTTGTTGATGTATAGGAATGCTAGTGATTTTTGCACATTGATTTTGTATCCAAGCCTCAGGATTCTTAACATGGGTGTGTCGATTGACAAAAAATTAAAGTACCAACAAAGACCTTTAGAAAATCCCTCAAAAAAGTGGTACAGAGATAGAGGGAATATGGGGAGGGCACTAGATGGTCATTGAAATAAGCAATTTTCTTCAATCATTATTAAAAGAACATGAGCACAATATTACAAAAAAATTCTATAAAAATATCACCAAAAAATTGCAAAGATGCCTCTTTCATAAAACATTTGAAGTCATTGCAGGTGAATCTTACCAAGGAGAAACCTAAGGCAGTGATGTCAGTGAAAGGCCAGTATCTAAGGTGAGGGAGAAACATGCCCTGATAATGTCTTGATGCATCTTTGCAGTTTTGTACAATGTGAAACGTCACCATGCAGAAAGAGCACCAGAGAAGTGGTGATCAGGTCATCCTCACCTGCTATGATGAGGAGGCCTGGTGTCCATTGTGAGTCTATAGTAGATCT
Organism: Hylobates moloch; assembly: GCF_009828535.3. Taxonomy (NCBI): domain Eukaryota; kingdom Metazoa; phylum Chordata; class Mammalia; order Primates; family Hylobatidae; genus Hylobates; species Hylobates moloch. The sequence continues at coordinate 83,706,649 of NW_026652281.1, forward strand.
GCCACAAAAGGTCACTGGGGAGCTGTGACAAACTGAAGCCTGGATTCATCAGACAGTGAGTCAGTGAGAGGAACTATTCCTGCTCAGAGTTCTACAACTTTTAAGCCAGCTGCTTATTGTTCCAGGTGCGTAGAGATCATTTCTGAGAGCTGCTTACAAACTTGCTAACCTCAGAGAAAAGAGAAGAGTGGTTTTGAATAATTTGTGAAGAACATGGATAAACAGTTTTCAGAGCATAGAAGACTGTTTAAAAATGAGAGAGATAGAGATAAGCAGAGAGAGAGAGAAAAAAAGAGACAGAGAGAGCTGCCGCTATTTTCTTTCTGTTTTTGGCCTCACATTGTGTATATTAAGATCATCAAAGTCGGTGTTTCAAGCAACTCATGTTGAGAAGTGTGAGGACCACGCATAGATGAAGTAGGTGGGCAGCCACACTGTGATTTAAGGGGTGGGCAGGCTCCAGATCCTAATATAGCTCCTCCCCAGCTTGATGGAGCACGTTAAATAGAGATTGCCTCAGATTCCTCTATTTAAATGCAAATAACTCTGGAAAAGATAATACATTATAAGAGTCATTAAACAGGAGTGTGATTAGCTTATCAGATAATTTTCCCACTAGACCCCTGAGAGAACCTTGTTCAAGGCTCACCTTGGTTTATGCAATAGTTTGTGATCTTGGCCAAATCCATTAGCCTCAATGTGCCTCCGTTCCCTGTTGTACAGACACTATGGTTTACCCCATCTGCCTCTCAAAACACTTGTAAAAATTGAATGAGGTGATATGTTGGTAACAAAGCAACGCAGACATTATGGCGGCATCTGAAGGAGAAGGATCCGGAAAGGTGAGAACCATGTTACACCCTAAGGACCAGTCTTGGACATCTATTTATTTTCACATCAGATGTCCCTTGGGAGTTCAAGGAAACAGCATTGAATTTAGAGTTAGAAGATCTGGATTTTAAAACTCACAAACAGGAAAATAGGAGATTATGAGAAGGAAGTTACAAAATATTTAAACGACAAAAAAATGCTTGAAAAAATCCAATCTCACTAGTAATATAAGAAAGGCAAATTAAAGCAGCAAAATGCCCTTTCACCCATAAAATGTAGAAAAGTATGTTTTTAAATAATAATATTCAGTGTGTATGAGTGTAGAGAAAAATGGGCTGCTGGTGGGAGTGCAAATTGGGCTATTTAGCAACTTAGACCAAATGTCTTAAATTGTGTGACCTAGCAGTTCTAATTCTAAGAGTTATCTTGAAGAAATAAATAAGAACATGCATAAACATTTAGCTACAAGAGTTTTCATTACAGTATCACTTATTGCAAAGGCAACAGAAATGATCTAAATGTCCAACAAAAAAAATGGCCATAAATCATGGTATAAACCCACAATTATATACTCTTCCTATGTTGAAGTGTTGAAGAACTATGTTTATTAACACAGGGAAAAGTACCTAATAACTTTCTCAGTGAAAAACTTGTAAATAATATAAATGAAGAGTGACATCAGCAAGATGGCCCTTTGCACTCATCCCCCCTACAAGACATCCAAAGCAATGAATAAACAACTTTATTTTGATGAAAATAACTAAAGGAGAGTGCCAAAGTACAGCAAAGGAGTAGCAGAAATCTTGTAGCAGATGCACACCCAGGAGGGCAGTATAGCAAAGGGAAGGAAACACTTACCTCTGCCATCCTATTCCCCAGTCAGGACCAGTTGGAACCTGAAGGGAAAAGGTAAGCAAAAGGAACCCAGCATCCCCCATCAGCACCCTGGTCACAGTCTTCACCATCGATGACTCCTGTAGTCCTCACAGGTGCCAAGCCCAGCTAAAGGAGCTGTCTGGAGTCCACATAGCCGTGCTTCTCCCAGAGAAGTAACTAGTGGTGTTCTCCTCCCCTCCTGGCCCATGTGGTTACTGCTCTGCACCATCCTGGAACTGGAACCATTGCTGGAGTGTGCTCTGCTCCAGGGGCAAGTAGCTATTACACCCTTCCATTTCGGACGGTTTGTCACCACTGAACACCCCTGCCTGGTGGCTCACCATATACAAGCCAAGCCAGACAGCTGTGCCCTTCCCCTCCCAGTCACTGCTGCACCCTGCCCTTTTGACACCTGTGCTGAAACAGCACCCACCCCCTAGGGAAACAGTGCCTTTGCCTGCCACGGCAGTCACACCCCTTGCCATCAGAGCTGAAATAGTGCCCTACTTCATGAATTTATCAGTGTCTTGGCTGAGGTGAGTAGCTGCACCTCTCAGAGCTGGGCCAGTGTGGCACTCTGTGTCCCAGGGAAACAGAGCACTAACTGAGCTGGGACACCTCACCCTCCAGGCCAAGCAATGATAGTACCCTGATTCCTTGGAAGTGGACTAGCCCCCAGGGTCTAAGCTATTGAGGCACCCCACCTCCCTGGGTAGTGGAGTCATTTCTGTACTGCCTCCTGCCCCTCAGGACCCAGGCTACAGCCGTGCCACAGCATTCTTGGATTCTTACTGCCACTGCACTTAGCCTCACAGAGCCTGAGATACTGCTCTGTCCCACCATTCCAGGGTCCAGAGCCACCACTATGTGGTGCCTCATCCCCCAAGGCCTGAGTTTCCACTGTGCCCTACTGACTCTGATTCCTGAATTGCTGCTCTGCCTTGCTCCCTGGAGCCTGAAACTCTGGAGCACCTCTTCTTCACCAGAGCTAGGTTAGAGTCATAGCTACAACCTAACTCCTTAAGTCCAAGTGGCTGGAGTGTGCCTCAGAGTCACAGACTCTCTTTCTGTGATCAGTCTGCATCTACTCTTGCCTGAGACAGTGACCTTACACCTGAAGTACCAGACACCATAGTAGAGTGGTGAGACCCTGAGTCTAGAACCTCCACTCTATAGCTGCTCTGGGCACCTGCACCCTGGACCCCAGAACCACTGTGGCTGCCTATGAGCCATAACTGAACTGACACCATAGGGGATCCCTTCAGCCATAAAATCCTGCAATCTAGGCCACTGAGACACCCACAGTCATCACCAAAATTGATCTCAGCTGAAGAACCTGTACAGAAGCTATGCCACTGCATTTGCTTAGAAACAGATCCATTACACCCTTCCCAACTGTCACCCTAGACCCATCAGCAGGTGAAATTATTTCCTCATGAGAGTTTTCTCTGTAAAGTCTAGAAGATGTAACAGCTCCACCAGATGTGCAGACATTAATGCAGGGACATAGAAAACATGAAAAAGCAAGGACATATGATACCACCAAAGGACCATAATAATTATCTAATAATTGACCCACCCTCCAAAAAATGAAAATTTACAAATTGCTTGAAAAGGAAATCAACATAATGATCTTAAGGAAATGCACTGAGATACAAAAGAATACAGTAGACAATTCAATAAAATCAGAAAAACAATTTATGACCTAAGCAAGAAATTCAACAAAGAGATTGACATCATAAAAAGAACCATATATAAATCTTGGAGCAGAAGAATTCAATGAATGAAATAAAAATACAATTGGCAGCTTCAATAACAGATAGATTAAGAACAAGAAACAATCTCTGAACTTGAAGACACATCTTTTGAAATAACCCAGTCAGAGGAAAAAAAAAAAGAATGAAAAAGAGTGAAGAAAACTTACAGGATCTATGCAACAACATAAAGCAAACAAATAGTGATATTATGGAAGAGAGAAGAGATAGAGAAAGGCACAGAAAGCTTATTTGATGAAATAGTTACTGAAAACTACAAAGTCTTGGGAGAGATACGGACATTCGTATGCATAAAGCTCAAAGGTTGGGAACAGATTCAACCCAAAGAGGTCCTCACTGAGGTACATTATAATCAAAATGTCAAAAGTCAAAGACAAAGAGAATTTTAAAAGCAACAAGAGAAAAGTGTCAAGTGATACAAGATAATCCCAGTTAGACTATCAATGGATTTCTTAGCAGAAACCTTGTAGGCCAGGAGTGAATGGGATGATATAGTGAAATCCTGAAAATAAAAAAGACTGTCAGCCAAGAATACTATACCTAGCAAATCTGTTCTTCAGAAATGAAAGAGAACTAAAGTCTTTCCCAGACAAGCAAAAAGAGAGAAAATTTATTACCACTAAACCTGCCCTATAAGAAATTCTTAAGGGAAGGAATTCTTTAACTAGAAATAAAAGGACAATACTATCATGAAAACATATACAACTATAAAACTCATTGGTAGAGGTAAATTCATTGTCAAATTCAGAATAGTTCATTACTTTAATGGTGGTGTGTAAATCTTTCAAATCTGTAGTATAAAAGTTAAAAATCAAAATGGTAAAAAAATAACTATGGTTACAGTAAGTTGCTAAGGAATACACAATATAAAAAAATGTAAATTGTAACAATAAAAATATAAATTTTGGGGCAGAGGTAAAAGTCTAGAGTGTTTTTATGTGATGGAAGTTAAGTTGTTTTCAGCTTAGTCTATTACAACTATAAGAAGTTTTATGTAAGCCCCATGGTCACCACAAAGCATAAACTACAGCAGATACACAAACAAGAAAGAGAAAATAATTAAAACTTAGCAATATAAGAAAATCACCAAATCACAAAAGTAGACAGCAAGAGAGGAAGAAAAGAACAAAGGAGCTACAAAACAACCATAAGACAACAAAATAGCAGGTATAAGTTCTTGCCTATCAATAATAACCTTAAATGTAAATTGTTTAAACTCTTAAGACATAAAGTGGCTGCATAGATTTTTTTAAAGATCCAATCATATGCTGCATATAAGAGACCCATTTTAGCTTTAAGGACAAACATAGGCTAAAAGTGAAGGGATGCAGATATTCCATGCAAATAATAACCAAAAGAGAGAAAGGGTAGCTATACTTAATATCAGGTAAAATAGATTGCAAGTCAAAACTACTACTAGAAATAAATAAGGTCATTATTTAATGATAGAGGAGTCAATTATTCAGGAGCACAGAAAAATTAGAAATATGTATGCACCCAATATGAAAGCACCCAAATAAATGAAGCAAAATTAATGACATGAAGGAATAAATAGAATGCAATAATAGTAGGAAACTTTAATATCCCACTTTCAACAATGAATAGATCAACAAACAGAAAATTAATGAGAAAATACTGGATTTGAACTGCACTTTAGACCAAATGGACCTAACACACATATATATCATTTTCTACCTAATACCAGCAAAATACATATTCTGTAGTGCACATGGAACGTTTTCCAGTATAGACCATATATAGGACACATAACAAGGCTAAACCTGTTCACGAAGATTAACATTATATTTACTATTGTTTCTGACCACAACAGTATGAAACTAGAAATTAATAACAGGAGAAATCTTGGAAATTTTGAAAATATGTATAAATTAAACAATATCCTTCTGAACAACCAATGGGTCAAAGAACAAATCAAAATAAAAAAAAATCTTGAGACAAATGAAAATAGAAACACAATACACCAACCACCTACAAGATTCAGCAAAATCCATTTTTTTTCCTTAGAGGGGGTCTTACTCTGTAACTTAGGCTGGAGTATGGTGATGTGATTATGATTCACTGATGGATCACTGCAGCCACAACTTCCTGGGTTCAAGTGATCCTCCTGCCTCAGCCCCTTGAGTAACTAGGACTAAAGGCATGTGCCACCACACCCAGCTCATTTTTCAATTTTTTTAGAGAGGGGATCTTGCAATGTTGTCCAGGCTAGTCTCACACTCCTGGCCTTAAGTGAGCCATCTACCTTAGGCTCCCAAAGTGTTGGATTCACAGGCATGAGCCACTGTGCCTGGTCAGTAAAAGCATTCTAAGTGGGAAGTTAAGAAAAATAAATGCCTCCACTAAAAAGAAAGATTCCAAATGAATAGCCTAACACTGTATCTCAAGGAAATAAAAAAAAGACAAACAAAATAAACTAGCTAGTAGAAGGAAGGAAATAATAAAGATCAGAAGAGAATAAATCAAATAGAGAACAGAAAATAGCCAAGACAATGGGGAAAGTGCCTTCAGAAACCTCAGCTGCAACCCCTTCCAACACAGGCCTGAAGAGCTAGGAGGGAGAAATGGTTTTGTGGGTAAGGCCCAGGGTCCTGCTGCTCTGTGCAGCCTCAGGACGTGACATCCTGAATCCCAGCCACTCCAGCTGAAGCCATGGCTAAGACGGCCCAGATACACCTCAGACCACTGCTCCAAAAGGTGCAATCAGCAAGCCTTGATGGCTTCCACGTGGTGTTAAGCCTGTGGGTGCACAGTGGGCAGGAGTTGAGGCTTGGGAGCCTCCACTTACATTTCAGACGATGTATAGAAATGTTTGGATGTCCAGGCAGAAGACTGCTGTAGGGGCAGAGCCCTCTGGAAAACCTCTACTAGGGCAGTGCAGTGGGGAAATATGGGGTTGGAGCCCCCACGCAGAGTTCCCATTGGAGCACTGCCTAGTGGAGCTGTGAGAAGAGGGCCACCGTCCTCCAGACCCCAGAATGGTAGATCCACTGACAGCTCATACGATGTGCCTGGAAAAACCACAAGCACACATCAACAACCTGTGAAAGCAGCCACAGGGCCTATACCCTGTAAAGCCATGGAGGCAGAGCTTCCCAAGGCCTTGGGAGCCCACCCCTTGTGTCAGTGTGGCCTGGATGTAAGACATGGAGTCAAAAGAAGAATATTTTGTGGCTTTAAGATGTAACAACTGCTAGGTTTTGGACTTGCATGGAGTCTGTAGCCCCTGTGTTTTGGCCAATTTCTCCCTTTTGGAATGGGAGCATTTACCCAATGTCTGTAGCCCCATTGTATCTTGGAAGTAACTTAATTGTTTTTTATTTTACAGGCTCATAGGGGGAAGGAACTTGCCTTGTCTCAAATGAGACGTTGGACCTTTGACTTTTGAGTTAATGCTGGAATGAGTCAAGACTTTGGGAAACTGTTTGGAAGGCATGATTGTGTTTTGACATGTGAGAAGGACATGAGATTTGGGAAAAGCCAGGGGCAGAATGATATGGTTTGCTGCTGTGTCCCCACTGAAATCTCATGTCTAATTGTAATCCTCAACGTTAGAGGAGGGGCTTGGTGGGAGGTGACTGAATCATGGGGGGAGACTTTCCCCTTGCTGCTCTTGTGATAGAATTCTCTTGAAATCTCTTTGTTTAAAAGTGTATCGCACCTCCCCTTCCCTCTCCTGCTGCCATATGAAGATGTGCTTGCTTCCCCTTCACCTTCCACCATGATTGTATGTTTCCTGAGGCCTCCCCAGTAGCAGAAGCCTGTACAGCCCACAGAACCATGAGCTGATTAAACCTCCTTTTTTAAAAAAAATTACACAATTACACAGTTTTAGGTAGTTCTTTATAGCAGTGTGAGAATGAACTAATACAGCTTCACAGCTGAATCTACCAAACATCTAAAGAAGAATTATTATCAATACTAATTAAAGTCTTGCAAAAAAGAAATAGAGCTAGAGAGAAGACTTCCAAACACATTTTACAAGGCAAGTGTCATCTTGATACCTAAGCTGGACAAAGGTATTACAAGAAAATAAAACTACAGGCGAATATCTCTGAGATAACTACAGGCCAATATCTCTGATGAATATTGATGCCAAAATCCTCAGTAAAATATTAGCAAACTGAATTCAACAACATGTCAATAAGATTTTACATCACAACTAAGTGGGATAAATCTCTAGCATGCAAGGCTGGTTTAACATATGCAAATCAATCAATGTAATACATCACATTAACAGAATGAAAAATAAAAACTTTGATCATCTCAACTGATGCAGGAAAAGCATTTGACAAAGTCCAGCATCCTTTCTTGATAAATATCTTAACAATTTAGGTATAGAAGGAAAGTCCTTCAACAGAATAGAGGTGTTTTATTAAAAACCTACAGCTAACATCATAATCATCAGAGAGCAACTGAAAGTGTTTTCGCTGAGATTCAGTACAAGGCAGAGATGCCCACTCTCACATTTCTATTCAACATAGAACTGGAAGTACTAGCAAGAGCAATCAGACAAGAAAAAAAAAAAAAGACACCCAAATCAGAACAAAAGAAGTAAAATTATCTCTATTTGCAGATGACATGGTCTTATATGTAGAAAGCCCCAGATATTTTACAAAACAACTGTTAGAACTAATAAGTTAATTCTGTAAAGTTGCAGGGTACAAAATCAAACTTCACACATCAGTAACATTTCTATACACAAATAATAACCTAGCTAAAAAGAAATCAAGAAAATAATCCCATTTATGATAGCATCAAAAAAAGATAAGAATAAATTTAATCAAGGAGGTGAAAGATATGTACACTGAAAACTCTAAAATCTTGATTAAAATGAAGGGTATCTCACGCTCACGGATTAAAAGAATTAATGTTGTTAAGGTGTCCATACTACCCAAAGTAATACGCAGATTTAAGGCAAACCTTATTAAAATTCCAATGGCATTCTTTATAGAAATAGACAAAAACATTCTAAAATTGAAATAGAATAACAGAAAACCACGAATAGCCAAAGCAATTCTGAGAAAGAAAAACAAAACTGGAGACAACACATTTCCCGACTTAGAATTACATTACAAAGCTGTAGCAACTTAAACAGTATGGTACTGGAACAAAAACAGAAACATAGACTAGTGGAACAGAATAGAGAACCCAGAAATAAATCCAAACATATATGGTCCACTAATTTTTGACAAGGGCACCAAAAGGACACAATGGGGAAAGCATAGTCTCTTCAATAAATGGTGCTGGGAAAACTTGATTTCCACATGCAAAATAACAAAATTGGACCCTTATCATATACTACTAACAAAAATTAACTCAAAGTGGATAAAAGACCTAAATGCCCTTCCTTCCTTCCTTCCTTCCTTCTTTCCTTCCTTCCTTCCTTCTTTCCTTCCTTCCTTCTTTCCCTCCTTCCTTTCTTTCTTTTTTGAGATGGTCTCCCTCTGTTGCCCAGGCTGGAGTGTAGTGGAGTGATCTCGGCTCACTGCAACCTCCCTGCCTCGGGCTCCCATGATTCTCCTGCCTCAGCCTGCCAAGAGCCTGGGATTTTAGGCACATGCCACCAAGCCTGGCTGGTTTTTGTATTTTTGGTGGAGATGGGGTTTCGCCATGTTGGCCAGACTGGTCTCCAACCCCTGACCTCGAGTGATCTGCCCACCTCGGCCTCCAGAAGTGCTGAGATTACAGACGGAGTCTCGCTCACTCAATGCTCAATGTTGCCCAGGCTGGAATGCCATGGCATGATCTCAGCTCGCTACAACCTCCACCTCCCAGCCGCCTGCCTTGGCCTCCCAAAGTGCTAAGATTACAGCCTCTGCCCGGCCGCCCCATCTGGGAAGTGAGGAGCACCTCTGCCTGGCCGCCACCCCGTCTAGGAAGTGAGGAGCGCCTCTGCCTGGCCGCTGTGCAACCTTCCAAGTGTGAAGTGACAGCCTTTCTGCAGGTGTACCCAACAGCTCCAAAGAGACAGTGATCATCGAGAACGGGCCATGATGACGATGGCAGTTTTGTTGAAAAGAAAAGGGGGAAATGTGGAGAAAAGAAAGAGAGATCAGATTGTTACTGTGTCTGTGTAGAAAGAAGTAGACATAGGAGACTCCATTTTGTTCTGTACTAAGAAAAATTCTTCTGCCTTGGGATGCTGTTAATCTATAACCTTACCCCCAACCCCGTGCTCTCTGAAACATGTGCTGTGTCAACTCAGGGTTAAATGGATTAAGGGCTGTGCAAGATGTGCTTTGTTAAACAGATGCTTGAAGGCAACATGCTCGTTAAGAGTCATCACCACTCCCTAATCTCAAGTACCCAGGGACACAAACACTGCAGAAGGCCGCAGGGACCTCTGCCTAGGAAAGCCAGAGACCTCTGTTCACATGTTTATCTGCTGACCTTCTCTCCACTATTATCCTATGACCCTGCCACATCCCCCTCTCCGAGAATCACCCAAGAATGATCAATAAATACTAAGGAAAAAAAAAAGACCTAAATGCAACACCTGAATCTATAAAACTCCTAAAAGAGAGCATAACGGGAAAGCTCTTTGATGTTGTTCTTGGAAATGATTTTTGGGGTATCACACCAAAGCTCAGGCTACAAAAGGAAAAATAAATAAATGAGACTACATCAAACTAAAAAGATTTCTCCACAGTGAAGGAAGCAATCAACAAAATGAAAATGCAACCTATGAACTGGAAAAAAATTTGCCAACCACATATCTGATAAGGGGTTAATATCCAAAATTTAGTAAGAATTCTTATGACTCAATAGCAGTAAAAGAAATAATCAAATTTAAAAATAAGCAAAGGACCTAAACAGACATTTCTCCAAAGAAGACATAAAAATGACCAACAGGTATATGAAAAGGTACTCAGCATCACTAATCATCAGGTAAATGCAAATTAAAAACACCATGAGATATTACCCCACACCCATTAGGATGGTTATTCTCAAAAAGTCAAGAAACAACAAATATTGGTGAAAGTGGAGGAAAAGGGGACCCTAGTACACTGTTGGTAGAAATGCAGATTTGCACAGCCATTATGGAAAAAAGTATGGAAGTTCCTAAGGAAATTAAAATTAGAACTACCATATGGCTCAGCAATTTATCTTCTGGCCATATACCCAAATGAGATGAAATCATCACCTCATTAAGATATCTGCAGTCTCATGTTCATTAAAGTGTTATTCACAGTAGCCACGATATGAAAAAACCTAAGTGTTCATCAATGGATGAATGGATAAAGAAAATGTGAGATATAAGTAAAAATAAACACTTACACATATACACACACAGTACATATACACAAACATTACAATATTATTCAGCCTCATAAAAAGAGATCCTGCCATTTGCCACAACATGAATGGACCTGGAAGATATCATGCTAAGTAAAATAAGCCAGACACAGAAGAAAAATATTGCATGATCTCACTTATGTGAGGAATCTTTTTAAAAGTCAAATATATAAAGATTGAGAATAAAACTGTGGTTTCCAAGAGCTGGTAGAGAGGAAACGGGAAAATGTAAGTTGAAGGATACAAAGTAGCAGACATGTAGGATGAACAAGTCTAGAGAGCTAATGTACAACATGAAGACTATGGTTTATAAAATGTTAGTAGTTCTCTATGGGTATGGGGCCATATTTTCATTTTATTTTTTGTTTATCTGCATTTCTGAAAAATTCCCACAATTAACTTTGCTTGCATATATTAAAAATATTTGTTTTACAAGACATCCATGGAAATGGGAGAAATTCCAATAAGAGTAGAGATTTTTAGATTCAAGCAAAGGATTTTTAACCCATAATGTGAGGGGAAAGGGAACTACCTTCCCTACATAGTCTAGAGAACTCTCAGGAAAAAAGCATAAGATATGTGTGAAAAGAGTTTGAAACACATAAATTTCCCTGTAGTGTGAAAGAAGTGGAAAACCACAGAAATGTTATTTCCATTCAGGCACTCGTGGAAAGAAAATTTGTTTCAGCACCTCGGACAGCAAGACAGCCCCGTTGCTCTGACCAGGGGCTGGGAAAGGTAGTGGGGGTGGGAGGTGGGTTGTCATGGGAGTGAGGAATGGTTAATGGGTACAAAAAATAGAAAGAAAGAATAAGATCTATTATTTAATAGTACAACAATGTGACTATAGTCACTAGTAATTACAAAGTTTAAAATAACTAAAATAGTATAATTGGATTGTTTATAACACAAAGGATAAATGTTTAAGATAGATACCCCACTTATCCTGATATGATTATTATGCATTGTATGCCTGTATCAAAATAGCTCATGTACTCTATAAATATATACACCTACTATGTATCCACAGAAATTTAAAAACTTTTTAAAGAAAGAAAGGCAAACAATGTTTTAAACCAGCTTTTAAGTGCATCAGTTAACTCAAGAACTTATTTCGTTAAAATGGCTGCAGAGTGATTAGTCAATCCAATTAATTACTAAAATTCTCCTTTCCTCCCTCCATAAATATCTGCTCCTTTTACCTCTGGTGAAAATAGGGGACAGCCAGTACTGTTCTGCTATTGCCCAGTGCTCTCCATGCACATGGTTCACTGGAAGCTTCACAATAAGAGAGGAGAGGACACATGCAAGGAACTTTATCCTCTCAACAGCAGCAGAACTACCCTTCCTGCATCCTCAAACTCTAAATCCTCACCAAAATTTAGTTTCTTGTTTCACATGTACCTGACATAATAAAGGGCTCTAAAGTACAATGCAGCCACTGGCATTGTACAACCTCCTACCCACTGAACCTCTCTCTCTGCCCCCTGCCAAGCACTTTGCAGGCAACAGCCACCCACATAGATCAGCTCCCAGGCTCCAATCACAGCTCCAGGTCAGCAATAAGGTTCAGAACCAGAGGCAAGAGGGGGCAAGCACATCTAGAGATGGGGAGAGGGAACTGGATGCCTCCAGAGTTGTTTTCTGACCTCTAAAGCCTCTTTCTCCTGCATTCTACTCCTACAAAAACCTGAATTTCACCTTTGAAGACATTCATTCATTTTTCAGAAATATAATAAGGAAAATAGTGCCTGGCACTATTCTGGGCATGCAGGATACAGGCAGTGAACAAGGCAGATGAGGTCCCTGCAATCAGGGAATTTACATCCTGATGGAAGAGACAGACAACACACAAATAAATGAGACAGTGATAAGTACCATAAAGAAATTAGAAGAGGACCATAAGGAGAAAGAGTGACTGGGTATTTGGTGGAGGCAGGCACCTTTGGACTGGGTGAAAAAGGAAAGCTTATCTAAGGAGATCTGAAAAATTAGAAGGCAGACATGAAAAATATCTGAGGCAGGAGTATTCCAGGCAGAGAGATCAGTGAGTTGTAGAGGGTTTGAGTTGTGAATGAGCTCAGTGTTTTCAGGGAACCAGAAAGTTTAGAATCAAGGTGCAAGTGGGATGATATAGGACCAGGGAGGTGGGCAGAGGCCAGATCATGTGGGGCATTGCAGGCCATGGTACAGAACTTGGTACATGCTTTGTGTACAGTAAGAGGCCAACTGGGAGATATTAAGACAGGAAATAACATGACTTTATGTATATTTCTAAAAGATCCCTCAGGCTGTTGAGTGTACATTTTTTAGTAACTTAAAACTCTGCTTTTCCAGGTTCCCATTTAAAATGCCAACACTCTCATGAAGGTAGCATTTTAATAAAAGTCTATTGATCATACCCACTTTGTCCATTCTCATTACAGTCCAGGAAGGGTGAAATCACTGGATGTCTGACTAGGGGCTCTGAATACAGGCATAAGTGTTTCAAACAGCAAGAACATACATATACCTAAGACCAAACAAAACTGACAAGCGGAGGTCTTGAAAACAGATTCTCCAGCAGGATGAAAAGGAGAGATTGCAAACTGTGGAATCAACCAGTGCTAAATTCAAAATCTGGTCCCCTAGCTCCCCTGCCTACTAACAGTGGGGCCTTAGGTAAGTTCTATTCCTAGAGAGTTGGTTACAAAAGCACATGGAATAAGCATTACTTGGAAATGTACTGAAATTCATCTCAGTTATCCCCATGAATTCCTGAATTGGCTACCACACTATCGAAGCACATTAGGATTTAATTCAATATCATAACAACCAAATGTTTACAATATGCCCAGAACTATGCTAGGTGCTGGTGTTTCAAAGATGAATCAGTCAGCAATAATACCCAAATGCTTTTATGCACACTATTTTTCTCAGAAAGTGACAAAATTTTGGAAACAGACTTTGGCAAAGAAATCTTCTTAAGCTAAAAATAACAGGCAGGATAGATATTCCACCCACCCCAGTTTTCAAGCATTTTTAAATGTCTGTGTGACTCTCCACTGGTATAAAAGAATGTTGCTTTTTGGAATATCTTCTCATTCTGAATTAATTAGCAAGGTGAGTTGGAATCTATATCTAATTCTTAGGCGATTTGGCAAGATAGCAGTAGCTCTGCAGTGTAAACTGTTTACCAATGAAGCTAATGCCTGTTCGTTTGATCTGATGTGTGGCATGCTATTCAATTGCTCCAAGGGAGGGGAGGAGAGACGATTTCTCCTAATAGTCAATCTTACCCATGATTGCAATGTCTGCATGCCAAATGAATTCACAAATACTAAAAAACAATTCTATGAAACAATCAGTTGTGGAACACACAGAAAATCTGCCATGACATGAATAGGATATGGGTGAAGGAGCAGAACCATAGAGACTGCCGGAGAGAAGGGACCCTGTTGGATTGGGGCTCAAAAATGAGGACAAAGTCCCAGGCAGGATTGGAAAAAAATGGACTAAAATTCATTCTAAAGAGAAAAGGGAGGAAAGAGGGTCTCATTTTCTAACAACTTTCCAAAGTTTCCTCTCACAAATTTTATCTTCTTTCCAATGCAACACCATAGCCACCCACATCCTCAAAGCAAGGAAGGAGGTTGTTGAAAGGGGCCATTCAGGGGCACATACCACAGTATTTGGATGTTTGACCATCTCAGCCTTTGCTGTTCCAAATAAACAATTGGCATTCCAACCCATGAATTTAAAATCTCAAACATACTTTATAGCCAGCTCCCTCAAACCACAGCCTATCACTCAGCTGATATAGACAGATCTTCATCCCTCAAAGTCAACTCACTGGGAATAAAAATATGTCTGGTCAAAGTTATTTTTCCTTTAAAATTGGAGTATTCTAAGAAGTTTTAAAAGGTTTTTTCCCTAACAATTTAGCTAATAGAGAGAGGGACCAAAATATCAAAGTTGTCTATGCCTTCCTAGTTCAATGCCAATTTGTTTTAATTTCAAACCTCTATATGGTGAAATATAATGTAACTCAAGTAAGTAAATAAGTGACACCTTAGCAATCATTACAAATCAAAAACAAGAAAACATTTACTCAGGTCTTCAGATGAGGAGGTGGGATCATTGGTCAGTAACCTTGGGACCAATAACAAAATGATAAAAAAAAAAAAAAAAAACTTCAGAAACCTGGGGAGCGAATGTTGGTAGCTGTGTATAAGGAAGCACTTTCCAATGTAGTAAAAAGATTGGAATAGAAAAAAAACGCCTGCAACATCATTTGTCTTAGGTCAGTTCTCTGGGAAACAGACTGAGATGGAGATTTTCATGCCAGAAGTTTATTAAAGAGTGACTTATGAATTAGCACCTGTTTGAGAGTGAAGAAAGTAGAAATGGGTAAGGGGAAAAGGGAACTTTGTTGCAGAAACAAAAAAGCCTCAACTGATCCCATGTGGAGCTCTGCTGCTAGAGTTATCCTTAGTTGCCCAGCCTGGAGGCAAGCAGGCTGGACCTTTGCATCCCTCATTGGCCAGTCCAGTCACTGACCTCAGGAAGGGGCATGAACTTAGATAAGGTGGCTTTCTTGGGCTAAGGGCAAGTCCTACAAAGCTACTCAACCAAGAGCAGTTGGTTGCCACCCTCCCTGCAGCTAAGGGAACAGATGCCTCAAACCTAAAGCAGATCTGAGCATCAAGCCATCACATTTTCTGTATCACTGAAAGCCAGGGGTATGCCTGGTTGGTCCAGGATGCAAGTCTGCCCTCACTGAATGCCCTTAAACCTTTGACATTTCCATCCTGCCTTCCACCATTGGAATAGGTTCTCTTCCAACAGTACTCTGCGTTCACTGGCTTGGCTCTACCTGTCATCCAAACTGAGTCTACACACACTTTGGTCTGCACTCTTATTTCCATTGAGGAGGGAAAAGCCTGTTCTGGTGCACACTGACTCTCTGCCTCTCCTCTTTCCTCCATTCTAATGGCACTCATGGGGCTCCCGACGTTCTTGGCACTGCACTCAGCCTGGGATTTGCAAGATGAATAGGACGCCAGCCCTGTCCTTGCAGAACTCACAATCTGTTATTACAGGAAACAGTGAAGACAAATTTCAAAGCAATGTGATAAGAACAATGATAAATGTCATGAACAAAATATTTTTGAGAAGCTAAAGGAAGGAATGACAAACCTCTGCTTTGAGAACATCAGAGAAAGCTTTCTTCTGGAAGAGATGCTTGACCTTGACTTTGAAAAGTGGGTTGAGAGCTGCGGGATGGGGAGCTGGAGAGTGGATGTGCTAGGCAGGGTATGTGCAGAGATGTGGGGTAGGGGCTAGAGTCATTTAGGTTACGGTTTGGGGAACTATAAAGTGTGGCACGGCTTGGGTATAGGGTATGAAGAGCCCGTTGTGTCAAGCTAATGAGTTTGGATTTTATTCTGTAAGAAACAGAAAGCTAAGCTAATGGAAATTTTCAAGTCAAGGGTGATATAATCAGATTTATTTATTATTAAAATATTTAATGGAATTGTGAAAGAAGAAAGAGAATGAAGGGGAATTTCCAAATAGGAGATCAGACAAGAGACACGAAACATTTTGTTATTAAATATTCCAAATTCAGAGAATGTACTGAATATCTGGTTCATATAATAGATTCAATAAATGCTACCCTTTTGGGATATTTGCTTCAGATATTCTAAAAATAAGAAATAAAACATACAGACACTGTTGAAGGCCTTATTGTGTCTCTTCCTTGATACTTCCCCTTCCTTCTCACTCCATACCCCCTGGGACAGGAGACAGGAGATACGGCCTGTGAAAGGAGGCTCTGGAAATAATCGAGGAGTGAGAAAATAAGGGACGGTTTAAAGCAATGGCAATTAGAAAGAAGGTGAGAGAACAGATTCAAGGGGCTTTTCAGGGTATAACTATAAAATTTGAGGGGAATAGATTAAATGAAGGAAAAGAGGAGGAGAGAAATGGATTACAATTCAGCCAGTGATACTGTTAAGGAAACTTAAGAATGGGTGTGGTCTTCAGAATACTACACAGCCACAAAAAAAAAATAAAATAAAATCATGTCTTTTGCAGCAACATGGATGGAGCTGGAGGCCATTATCTTAATTAATGCAGGAAGAGAAATCCAAATACCACATGCTCTCACTTATAAGTGGAGCTAAACACTGAGTATCCATGGACACAAAGAAGGAGAAATAGACTTCAGGGCCTATTTGGGGGTGGAGGGTGGGAGGACGGTGAGGATAGAAAAACTACCTATCAGGGGCCGGGCACGGTGGCTCACGCTTGTAATCCCAGCACTTTGGGAGGCCGAGGCGGGCGGATCACGAGGTCAGGAGATCGAGACCATGGTGAAACCCCGTCTCTACTAAAAATACAAAAAAAATTAGCCGGGCGTGGTGGCGGGCACCTGTAGTACCAGCTACTCGGAGAGGCTGAGGCAGGAGAATGGCGTGAACCCAGGAGGCGGAGCTTGCAGTGAGCCGAGATCGCGCCTTGGCGACAGAGCAAGACTCCATCTCAAAAAAAAAAAAAAAAAGAAAAAAAAAAGAAAAACTACCTATCGGGTATTATGCTGAGTATCAGGGTAATAAAACGATCTGTATACCAAATCCCCACTCCATGCAATTTATCCACATAACAAAACTGCACTTGTACCCCTTGAACCTAAACTAAAAGTTGGAAAGAAAGAAAAAATCAATGTGGCAAAGCAAGTTTGGATAAAACAACAAAGTTTGACTTGCATAGTTCTGGAGCTCCTTGAGATGTTGGGGTTAGAGTGACCCCCCTGACGTTCGTTCACATGTGGATGATGTGCTGAACTTTGGTCTCCTACACCCTCTGCCTTCTTGTTTCTAATTTTTGTCTTTATTGTAAACAGTATATAGACGGAGCTTCTGAGGGAACTGATTGCCAGATCAGAATTACAGTGCTACGAGGAAGGGAGCATTTGGCATCCAGGATTTGAACATACCAAGGATGCGCAGAAATTCCTCTCTCATAGCTCCCTCTTGCCAGAATCAACTATTATCATTTTGACAAACATTTGCTAATCTGATAGGCAAAGAATTGCTTCCCTTACTGTTGTTTAAATTTGCATGTCTTTGATTATACTGGAAGTTGAACATGTTTCCATATGTTTGTTTACTGCTTTGCATTTCTTATTTTGTGAATCATCTGTTCATGTCCCTTGCCCATTTATCTAGTTAGGTTTAAATGTTTTCATCATCAGTTTTAGGAGTCCTTTATATAACAAAGCTATTAACCCAATGTCATGTGGCTGCAAATATTTTTTCCTCTGTGTCTGCCTTTTCATATGAGATTGGGTTTCATTTTTCTTTTACATGCATATATTTTTCATACTTATGCTTCTGCTTAAACTCTTTCTGCATTCAATTCCTGAGCATGGTATGCAAGGCCCTTCAAGGGACAGCTCCTTCAACCTCTGTTCTGTCAGTTCATCCCACAAAATGCATGGTCTAGTTGTTCTCCTCCCACATAAATGCAAAAAGTCCTCCCATACTTCTAGGATGTAACACATCTTCCCAGGAGTCCTTCCTGCCCTCATTCACCAAAATAACTTCCAGTCCTTCCAGATGCACGGCAAGTCAGTGTGATGGAGGAGTTCCGTGCACGGGATCCGGGTGAGAACTGCTGGCCTGGACTCCCAGCTCTTTGGCTTACTAGCTGCATCTGCCAGTTGATCTAAACTATCCAAGCCTCCATTTCCTTACATGTTAAATGAGAAAAAAAAAAAAAAAAGCAGTGGTTCCTCAAAACACGAACCACAGAGTTACCATGCAACCCAGAAATTCCAGTCTTCGGCACAGTCTCAAGAGAACTGAAGACCTACTGCCATGGTCTGAACGTCTGTGCCCCCCACTCAAAATTCATATGTTGAAACTTAACCCCCAAAGTGATTGTATTAGTGGCCTTTGGGAGGTGATCAGGTCATGACTGGGATTAGTGCTCTTTAAAAAGAGACCCTGGAGAGCCTATCTAGCACCTTCTGTCATGTGAAGACCCAGTAAGAAGGGGCCATCTATGAACCAGGAAACAGACCCTTACCAGGCACTGAATCAGCACCTTGCTCTTGGAATTCGGCCTCCAGAACTGTAACAAATAAATTTTCCTTCGTTGAAGCCCCCAGTTTGTCATGCTTTGTTATGGCCACTCAGGAGACTCATACAATCACCAAAAGGCTGTTGAATGCCTGCTTGGAACTGAACACTCAAGAGAAAAGCAGCCCTAAGCGATGGATCAAGGAAAAGATGAATGGGGAGAGAGCCCAGCCTATGGGCCTCCCCATCTATTCCTCTCCTCTCACCCCCTGTCCTTCTTTGCCACACCTGCGACCTCTCCAGCTGCAGAAATATTTATCAGGCATTGTTTAAACAAAAAGGAGAGCTGGTTCTAGGAAGAGCGGGGAAGAATAAGATGGAACCAATCCGGAGGCCAGAACCAATGTCCTGGCTTATAATTCAGAGCAGCCTCCTCCCTCTCCCACCCCCAGGGTGACCTTATCCTTAAATTAATCCCATGGATGGTTTAAGACACAGGCACTGAATTAAATGTGGCTCATTTTCTATTGCAAATTCTCCTTACTGACTTAGTTACTTTATATGCCTGAAATTATTTTATTTTTAGTTAACACATTTTTTAAAAAACAGAATGAAATGCAAATCCTTTCAGAGCTTGTCCGACTCCTGTAAAGCTTAACTGCATAAAATTTTCAATGTATTATTTATATCCAGTTACACTGCAGCTGAATTTCACATGTAAATGTTCAGAATTCCAAGTTCCTTAATTGAAAACTTAAAAAAAAAAATCTCTCTTCATCACCACTGGCTTTCTCCCCTCTTTTATGAAAGAGTCTGTTAATATGTTACAACATGGCCCTCTTGCACACCTTGGAAGGAGATCCAAGTCTTGTTCCCTTCTTGGTCCAGCCCTGTGTCCTTGTGATGTCACATAATTTCAACAATATGAAGTGAAAGCAGGTGACTGTTCCATGCTCCATGGAACTCCGGGTTCTAAGAATTTACACGGGGGTTGTAGAACATTCTGGTAGGAAGGGACCTGGGAGCTCCGTCCCTCCCCCTGCAGCATCGGGGGTATCCCTGCAGGCCCCAGGAATTCCGGTCTCTGGAGGCAGTTTCCTCCCCAACGCAGGAAGATGAGATAAGTGAGCTGGGCTCACGAGTGGGCTGCCTCTCTGGGGAGTTTTCACTGTGCTGGCAATGACTCAGGGAACATTTCCTGGAGGTGGGTTGCAGGAGCAAGAAGCCACCAGAGAACTTGCCAGAAGAATGAATGAAGAAAGCCAAGGAGCCCCAAGCTCTCAGGGCCAAGGAGAGGAGACTTTGTCCCTGGGAAGTAGGAAGGCCAAGGGGATAGAGGCCAGGTGCAGAGGGAGCCCCCGAGGTCACTGTAGCCTCTGCCAAGTGCAAGGCACCCCGAGGGGCATATTCAACTGCATGTGTGTGGCTAGCTGGGTGCACACGGGGTACCTGTGCACTGAGAACCACACGAGGAGTCTGTTCCCAACAAAAGGGCGAAGTCCTAGGCATCTCCCCGAGGACTGCAGGGTGGGTGGGAGAGGGCTGGAAAGAGAACTTCCTGAATCCTCAAAGATCATGGGTAAGGAGGGAGTGAAAAGACCCCCTAAGTACAAACACTACCCTAATAATGGTAACACTGAGATAACAACTAGTGTTTCTTAAGCACTTAATATGTCAAGCAACAAAGTCAACAGCTCACATTTATCTCAGTAATTTTCACCTGATTCCCAGGATGTAGATAAGACTACCCCGTATTCCAGATGAGAACCCAGAGGCACAGACGAATTAAATAATTTGTCCAAGACAATACAGCTAGGAAATTTCCCGACAGGGAGTTGTTCCTATAGGATCAGAGAGAACTTGAGTTTTCAGGCTTTTGGAAATCCGTGGAGCTTCTTGCTGTTGGTACCTCCTGCCTGAGCCCTCCTGAATAAGTGTTTGGGGGTCCGTCCTGGGAAACCAGAAGGAGGGAGCTAGGGCAGTGATACCCCCTGGCAGGTGGTGGGGAGAGAGGAACCCCTGATGGCACAGTGAGGGTGGGGAAGTGCTGGAGAGAAGCGGGACACTGACCAGGAGGAAGGGTTCTGGTGGGAAGCCTCACCACAATGCCTCCTACCCTTCCATAAAATAGCAGGAAACATTGCGTGGGAATTTGGGGATTGGATCAGCCCAGGTTCTTGGCGGCGACCAAAAAAAACACAAGGAGTCTGGTGAATGCATCAGGACCCTGGAATCTGGGGAAAAGGTAGGAAACCATGACATCTGGATGTTGAGCAAGGCCTGGGGAAGCGCTGCTCCTCCGCACGCTTCAGCAGCCACTCGGGACTCCTGAGCAGGGGCCTCCAAGTGTCCCCTCTGTGTGTGCAGCCGCCACTCAGAGCCTAACCTTCAAGAAATCCTGTTCCACCGCCGGTTCCCAGCAAACCAGAGGTGGGGAGAGGAAAGAGGGCTCTCTCCGCCCCAGCTCCTGCATTGGGAGCAGGACTGGAACAGGCCTCTCTTACCTAAGATGGCAAATGCTGGGAGAGAGAAAACTCCCTGAAGTAATCTGGGTGCGGCTGGGCAGGGAGGTGAATCTTGGGCAGGCAAATCTGAGAGATGCACACTTGGGTGTTGGTGCAAATAAGCCTGAGACAGGAGAGTCTGAGGAGGAGAAGCCCATCCTCCCTGGCCCCCTCTGCAGAGGAATCTCACATCCAAGTGCCCAGAGCGTCCTGCTGGTGCTCAGAGACTCTGGGGCGGCAGCAAGTCCCTCCACCCAGGGCACTGTTGTGGGTCCAGACGCAAAAGGTTGGAGGGAAGGGAGGCAACGACCAGTGAGACTCTAGTCTGAGGAATTGGCTGGCAGGTCAGAAAGGGCTCAGGGGTCTGGAGTGGACCTCCAGCAAACTCCAACAGACCTGCAGCTGAGGGACCTGACTATTAGAAGGAAAAATAACAAACAGAAAGGAATACCATCAACATCAACAAAAAGGACATCTACACCAAAATCCCATCTATAGGTCACCAACATCAAAGACCAAAGGTAGATAAAAACCACAAAGATGGGGAGAAACCATAGCTGAAAAGCTGAAAATTCCAAAAATTAGAGCGCATCTTCTCCTCCAGAGGATTGCAACTCCTCACCAGCAATGGAACAGAGCTGGATGGAGAATGACTTTGACAAGTTGACAGAAGTAGGCTTCAGAAGGTAGGTAATAACAAACTCTGAGCTAAAGGAGCATGTTCAAACCCATCATAAGGAAGCTAAAAACCTTGAAAAAATGTTAGATGAATGGCTAACTAGAAGAAACAGTGTAGAGAAGACCGTAAATGACCTGATGGAGCTGAAAACCATGGCATGAGAACTTCGTGACCCATGCACAAGCTTCAATGCCGATTTGATCAAGTGGAGCAAAGGGTATCAGTGATTGAAGATCAAATTAATGAAATAAAATGAGAAGACAAAGTTAGAGAAAAAAGACTGAAAAGAAATGAACAAAGCCTCCAAGAAATATGAAGCTCTGTGAAAAGATGAAATCTACATTTGATTGGTGTACCTGAAAGTGATGGGGAGGATGGAACCAAGTTGGAAAACACTCTTCAGGATATTATCCAGGAGAACTTCCCCAAACTGGCAAGGCAGGCCAACATTCAAATTCAGGAAATACAGAAAACCCCACAAAGATACTCCTCAAGTAGAGCAACCCCAAGACACATAATTGTCAGATTCACCAAGGTTGAAATGAAGGAAAAAATGTTAAGGGCAGCCAAAGAGAAAGGTTGGGTTACTCACAAAGGGAAGCCCATCAGACTAACAGCAGATCTCTTGGCAGAAACCACACAAGCCAGAAGAGAGGGGGGACCAATATTCAACATTCTTAAGGAAAATAATTTTTAACCCACAATCTCATATCCAGCCAAACTAAGCTTCATAAGTGAAGGAGAAATAAAATACTTTACAGACAAGCAAATGCTGAAAGATTTTGTCACCACCAGGCTGGCCTTACAAGAGCTCCTGAAGGAAGTGCTAAACATGGAAAGGAACAACCAGTACCAGCCACTGCAAAAACATGCCAAATGGTAAAGAACATCCATGCTATGAAGAAGCCACCTCAACTAACAGGCAAAATAACCATCTAACATCATGACAGGATCAAATTAACACATAACAATATTAACCTTAAATGTAAATGGGCTAAATGCCCCAATTAAAAGACACAGACTGGCAAATTGGATAAAGAGTCAAGATCCATCAGTGTGCTGTACTCAGGAGACCTATCTCATGTGCAAAGATGCACATAGGCTCAAAATAAAGGGATGGAGGAAGATCTACCAAGCAAATGACAAGCAAAAAAAAGCAGGGGTTGCAATCCTAGTCTCTGATAAAACAGACTTTAAACCAACAAAGATCAAAAGAGACAAAGAAGCCCATTACATAATAGGAAAGGGATCAATTCAACAAGAAGAGCTAACTATCCTAAATATATATGGACCCAATACAGGAGCACCCAGATTCATAAAGCAAGACCTTAGAGACCTACAAAGAGACTTAGACTCCCACACATATAATAATGGGAGATTTTAACACCCCACTGCCAATAATAGAGAGATCAATGAGCCAGAAGGTTAACAAGGATATCCAGAATGTGAACTCAGCACCAAGCCGACTTAATAGACATCTACAGAACTTCCACCCCAAATCAACAGAATATACATTCTTCTCAGCACCTCATTGCACTTATTCTAAAATTGACCAGATAATTGGAAGTAAAACACTCCTTAGCAAAGGTAAAAGAACAGAAATCACAACAAACTGTCTCTCAGACCACAGTACAATCAAATTAGAACTCAGGATTAAGAAATTCACTCAAAACTGCACAACTACATGGAAACTGAACAACCTGCTCCTGAATGACTACTAGGTAAATAATGAAATGAAGGCAGAAATAAAGATGTTCTTTGAAACCAATGAGAACAAAGACACAATGTACAAGAATCTTTGGGACACATTTAAAGCAGTGTGTAGAGGAAATTTATAGCACTAAATGCCCACAAGAGAAAGCAGGAAAGATCTAAAATTGACACCCTAACATCACAATTAAAAGAAGTAGAGAAGCAAGAGCAAACAAATTCAAAAGCTAGCAGAAGGCAAGAAATAACTAAGATCAGAACAGAACTGGAAGAGATAGAGACACAAAAAACCCTTCAAAAAATCAAAGAATCCAGGAGCTGGTTTTTTGAAAAGATCAACAAAATTGATAGACTGCTAGCAAATCTAATAAAGAAGAAAAGAGACACAATAAAATCAAATAGACACAATAAAAAATGATAAAGGGGATATCACCACCAATCCCACAGAAATACAAACTACCATCAGAGAATACTATAAAAACCTCTATGCAAATAAACTAGAAAATCTAGAAGAAATGGATAAATTCCTGGACACATACAACCTCCCAAGACTAAACCAGGAAGAAGTTGAAACTCTGAATAGATGAATTACAGGCTCTGAAATTGAGGTAATAATTAATACCCTACCAACCAAAAAAGTTCAGGACCAGATGGATTCAGAGCTGAATTCTACAAGTGGTACAAAGAGGAGCTGGTACCATTACTTCTGAAACTATTCCAATCAATAGAAAAAGAGGGAATTCTCCCTAACTCATTTTATGAGGCCAACATCATCCTGATACCAAAGCCTGGCAGAGACAACAAAAAAAGGAATTTTAGACCAATATCCCTGATTAACATTGATGCAAAAATCCCCAATAAAATACTGGCAAACTGAATCCAGCAGCACATCAAACAGTTTATCCACCACAATCAAGTCACCTTCATACTTGGGATGTGAGGCTGGTTCTTCATATGCAAATCAATAAACGTAATACATCACATAAACAGAACCAATGACAAAAACCACATTATTATCTCAATAGATGCAGAAAAGGCCTTCAACAAAATTTAACAGCCCTTCAGGCTAAAAGCTCTCAATGAACTAGGTATTGATGGAATGTATCTCAAAATAATAAGAGATATTTATGACAAACCCACAGCCAATATCATACTGAATGGGCAAAAGCTGGAAGCATTTCCTTTGAAAAGCAGCACAAGTCAAGGATGCCCTCTGTCACCTCTCCTTTTTAACATAGTGTTGGAAGTTCTGGCCAAGGCAATCAGGCAAGAGAA
Organism: Hylobates moloch; assembly: GCF_009828535.3. NCBI lineage: Eukaryota > Metazoa > Chordata > Mammalia > Primates > Hylobatidae > Hylobates > Hylobates moloch. The sequence goes on from NW_026652281.1 coordinate 83,731,682, forward strand.
GGAAATAAAGGGTATTCAATTAGGAAAAGAGGAGGTGAAATTGCCCCTGTTTGCAGATGACATGATTGTATATTTAGAAAACCCCATCATCTCAGCCCAAAGTCTCCTTAAGCTGATAAGCAATTTCAGCAAAGTCTCAGGGTAAAAAACCAGTGTGCAAAAATCACAAGCATTCCTATACAACAATAACAAACAAACAGAGAGCCAAATCATGAGTGAACTCCCATTCACAATTGCTTCAAAGAGAATAAAATACCTAGGAATCCAACTTACAAGGGATGTGAGGATCTCTTCAAGGAGAATTACAAACCACTGCTCAACAAAATAAAAGAGGACACAAACAAATGGAAGAACATTCCATGCTCATGGATAGGAAGAATCAATATCATGGAAATGGTCATATTGCCCAAGGTAATTTATTGATTCAATGCCATCCCCATCAAGCTACCAATGACTTTCTTCACAGAATTGGAAAAAACTACTTTACAGTTCATATGGAACCAAAAAAGAGCCTGCATTGCCAAGACAATCCTAAGCAAAAAGAACAAAGCTGGAGGCATCACATTACCTGACTTCAAACTATACTACAAGGCTACAGTAACCAAAACAGCATGGTACTGGTACCAAAACAGATATATAGACCAATGGAACAGAACAGAAGCCTCAGAAATAACACCACACATCTACAGCCACCTGATCTTTGACAAACCTAAAACAAGCAATGGGGAAAGGATTCCCTGTATAATAAATGGTGCTGGGAAAACTGGCTAGCCATATGCAGAAAGCTGAAACTGGATCCCTTCTTTACACCTTATACAAAAGTTAATTCAAGATGGATTAAAGACTTAAATGTTAGATGAAAACCATTAAAAACCCTAGAAGAAAACCTGGGCAATAACATTCAGGACATAGACATGGGCAAGGACTTCATAACTAAAACACCAAAAGCAATGGCAACAAAAGCCAAAATAGATAAGTGGAATCTAATTAAACTAAAGAGCTTCTGCACAGCAAAAGAAACTACCATCAGACTGGACAGGCAACCTACAGAATGGGAGAAAATTTTTGCAATCTACACGTCTGTCAAAGGGCTAATACCCAGAATCTGCAAATAACTCAAACAAATTTACAAGAAAAAAACAACCCTATCAAAAAGTGGGCAAAGGATATGAACAGACAGTTCTCAGAAGAAGACATCTATGCAGCCAACAGACACAGAAAAAAATGCTCATCATCACTGGTCATCAGAGAAATGCAAATCAAAACCACAATGAGATACCATCTCATGCCAGTGAGAATGGCGATCATTAAAAAGTCAGGAAACAACAGATGTTGGAGAGGATGTGGAGAAATAGGAACACTTTTACACTGTTGGTGGGAGTGTAAATTAATTCAACCATTGTGGAAGACAGTGTGGTGATTCCTCAAGGATCTAGAACTAGAAATACCATTTGACCCAGCCATCCCATTACTGGGCATATACCCAAAGGATTATAAATCATGCTGCTATGAAGACACATGCACACATATGTTTATTGTGGCACTATTCACAATAGCAAAGATTTGGAACCAACCCAAATGTCCATCAATGATAGACTGGATTAAGAAAATGTGGCATAGATACACCATGGAATACTATGCAGCCATAAAAAAGGATGAATTCATGTCCTTTGTAGGGACATGGATGAAGCTGGAAACCATCATTCTCAGCAAACTATCACAAGGACAGAAAACCAAACACCACATGTTCTCACTCACAGGTGGTAACTGAACAGTGAGATCACTTGGACACAGGGCAGGGAACATCACACACTGGGGCCTGTCAGGGGGTAGGGGGCTGGGGGAGGGATAGCATAAGGAGAAATACTTAATGTAAATGACGAGTTGATGGGTGCAGCAAACAAACATGGCACATGTATATCTATGTATCAAACCTGCATGTTCATGTACCCTAGAACTTAAAGCATAATATAAAAAAATTACAAAAAAAAGAAAGGACCCAAGGAAGGTTCACCATGGTGAAGTGAATGCACCTACTCCTGGGGAACAGGGAGGTAAAAAGAAACAAGCAAACCACCCATTTAAGAGAAACCATTCAGCTGCACCAGGCAGGGTGCAAGGCATGGAGAGGCATCAGCAGAGAGGAGAAGCAGCACTCCCCCAGGAGCCACAGGGAGAGTCCCTCCCCGCTTCCTCTATTTGCACATCTTTCTGTCCCACCTGGGGAAGCTGCTGATGCTTTTCTAAAGCTTGTTGCATGGCTGTTTTCACTTCCATTTGACTGCCCTTTGCCTTAGGTTTTCTTTCTCTCTCCAAGGCTGTTGGATTTAGAAGGAGGGGGAGGACGGCTCTGGACAGTCAGACACTGAGGGCGGTTAGAGGTGGACAGGGACAGAGGCCATGGACAGTGGGTGGGATAGAAGAGCTGCCAGAGTTTGGAGACCTGGCCTCTCTTCCCAGCCATACCGCCTCTCCACCTCCCAACCCTGGGCACCCGGCTGCCTCTAGCCCTAAAGACGCCTTTATGCAAAACAGAAAAAGCTACCCCTTCCTCCAGGCAGATGCAAGCTGTGGACGGCTTGGAAAATCTAGCACAAGCTATATTTCAGCTCAACTCATGCCCCTTCTAGGTTCCTCATACGGTGAAAAACCTGTACAACTTCCTGTGACAGTTCTCTTCAAATTACATAACCTCTGTGCCTCTGTTTCCCCATCTGCAAAAATAGGGAATAATACCAGCTGCCCATCCTTAATTGCATATATGTATTCTTTTACTTTTTTATTGTGAAATATATCCTACAAACAGAAAAGTGGAGGAAACGATGTACAATGTCCCAGGGCAGTTTGAGGAGAATAAAATAATGTCAGGTAAGGGACCATGGGAGTTAATAGTGCTGAGTTAACCTAACTGGTCATCGAGTAGGAACCCGTGGTCTTCCCACTTTCACAGGAGGTCTAGGCTGAGTATCTGCTCCCGTTCTGAACTGAGTGCCTTCTGGGGACTCAAAGTCAGGGGACTCCTGTAGCTTCCTGGCTATGCCACAGTGGGGGCTCAGAGCTGAGCTACAGCACTGGTCCAAGCAAGTGGGAGTTGGGAAGGGGAGGAGGGGGTGTCTGGGAGGGTGAGGGCAGCAGTGAGGAGACGGACTCCTTCCTCTTGCCGGCACTGGTTCCTGTTGTGTGGTGCTGGGTTAAGGGCAGCAGCAGAGACACTGTAGGAGTTGGCTGGCAGCTTGCCCTGTCCTCCTCCCTGCTTCACAACCAAGGATGACTCTCCTGAAGAGGTGGAGCCTGAGTCACTCACCCATTCAAACACTCAGCGTCTCTCAGTACCACAGATGAGAACTTCCTGACAGAGTCGGATTGACCTGACCCACTGCCTCGAAGCTATATGACCTGGGGCACACCACCTTACCTCTCTGAGCCCCAGTGTTTGTATCTGCCAACAGGAGTAATAGGACCTGTCTCATAGGATTGTGTCAGTTTTACCTGAGATAAGCAGCCAACAGACTCCAGCTATGGTTGTGATTGCAAGGGACTAGCACTCAGATCACCCAGTGGCTGGGCTCACTGCTTTCCCTGACCTCATGATCATTCCTAATGGAAGCTCACCACCCTGCTCCTTTGAGAGGAAGCAACTCAAAGAACTTTTTCCTCCTAGTCACAAGGGTGATTTTTAATGAGAATCTTCAACAGCTTGAGAAGTTACGTAGGCATGTGCTGAGCAAAGTCACTTGATCCTGGCCTCTTGGAAGAACCCCTTGCCCTACTGACACTGAATGTGATTGGGAAGAGCCTTGTCTCTTAGGAGTGTTTTTGTTTCTTTGTTCTGTTTTGTTTTGTTTTTGCAGAAGTTATTCTCTTTCCAGGTCCTTGGGAAAAATGTGTCAAAGACTATAGGGCTTCTGCCCCCAATATTCAACTCAGCTTGCCTCTTGCCTGCTCTATGTGGGCTGTGTCAGCCCCTTCTTTTAAGCATAGAGGCACAGGGCCTTGGGTATGACAGCTACAAGGTGTTATTCATGGACAGCCATGACTAAGTGGGTTCCACTCCAGAGAAGTGGAGCATTGAAGAGAATCCCCCACTTCCAGCCTGCTAAGGGGGATTAGAGATCATTTAGATGAAGGGGTTCATATACCTCTTGACAGGGGCTCATCTATGGGTGGACCCAGAGCATTTCTAAAATCCCTGAAATTACTTACAAAATTTTACCTATGTGTAATATGTGAGTGACTTTAGGAAGAGACTGGAGAGTGTGCATTGGTTTTTAAGAGTGTAGAAGTTATGTGGTCACTTGGAATCAAAGGCCTGCTGAACCCAACTGTTAGGTGGACAGAATGGCTGATGAGATGCATCATTGCGGGCTTATGAAGAATGCAGAATGCAAGGTATTTCTCACTGTATTAAAAAATTTAAAGGAAAAAAGTTATAGGCTCTGGGTTATACATCTTTGGCTCAAGGCATAATAGGAGAACTAGGGAGTTTTTATAACTGCTTCAAATGAGTCTTATTTTTTATATCCACAGTGTACATATAAGCAAAAATGAGAATAAAAATCTGGTCCTATAAGCTGCTGAATTCCTAAAACCATTTATGATGCTTTGAGTACAAATTAGGGCATTAGATTGATAAAAAATGGTACCTTGAGAATTAAATTGATAATATTTGGGAGGAGTTAGTTGACTCTGAATATTCTAAACCCCCAAATCCCACTGATGACCCTCTTGCAGTGGAAATGGCCATTCCTACTCTATCCGAAGAGTGTGATGCGGCCTCTGTTGAAGAGAGCCCACAGTGACCTCACCTGAGGTGGTTACATTGCAAAGGAACATTAATTCTCCTCATATCCCATACTCAACGTCTCCCATTGCCTTTAGGCTGCACTCCAGACTCTAGAGTCAGATCAAACTCAAAGTCAAACCCATAAGGGGAAGGGCATAACACTAAAAATAATTGCAAAATTTGCAGATTCATCAGTAAAAACTGGGCAAATGTATTAAATGGATTATGAAAGCACTGTGCACAGGAGGCAGAAGCAGTTGTAGTTCCATCTGCATCCGTCGATGTGAATGCACTTACTAGAATCTCTGGATTCAGTGTGCTGGAGACAGCTATGGTTCTAACTGTGGCTTATTTGGTTGAGTGAGACTGGACTAAATGGTGAGTTACACTGAATGTAGTGTAAATGCCAGAAATTCCTTGGTACAACATAGGAGAAGAAATTTACAGACATAGGAGGATGGGAATGTTGGAAGGGATTTATTATGCTAAATAAGTTTTAGAGGAGGTTATTTATTTGTTTGAACTGAGCTCTTGCACCAGGCCCAGCAAACCAAACCAAACTGACGTCACTCTTGCTGAAGTTCCATACCACCAAGCTGAAATTAAGCTGTTAATCTAACTTTCCAAGAAATCAGGAGAGAAAATAACCAAATCTCCAAACAGGCCGGTTTTAGCCAGCATGATTTTTAGAAGTTCTTTCTGCTTTACAAGAAAAGTAACTTTGAAACAACCAACCCACATTTTGTTCTGTTTCTGCTTTCCTCAGCCCTTTTCTGTCTATAAAACCAACCTCCTTTGCTTGGCTCAATGGAACACTCATTTTGTTTTATGAGTTGTTGCCTTATTCTAGAATTGCAGATAAAAACCAGTTAAGATCTTTAAACTTAATTTGTTGTAATTTTGTCTTTTGACAATCTTGTGTGACCTGCTCACCCAACCCTTAACAACATGTTTCCAGAGGGCTCCAGAGACACTTCCTTCACTGGGGCATTGAGAGTTACATTATATTTCCACGTGCCCAATTTCTTGAACCAGTCTCAATTCCTCTTTCTCTCCCATCCCAGATGGAACCCATAAGCAAATCACAGTGATTTTCTCTTCAAAATACATCCATAATCCAAGTGAGGTAGGAGGAGGGCTCAGACACCAGACCAAATTGAGGACTAGTTAAGACAGGGTCAAGGTGAAAGCAGCTTTCCATAAGACACCCCACCAGTGTTCCATGTCAGTTTACCATTGCCCTGGCAACACCTAAGATTTACCGCCCCTTTCCATGGCAACATGAGAAGTTACTGCCCCTTTTCTAGAAATTTCTGAATACCCCATCCCTTAATTTGCATATAATTAAAAGTGGTTATAAATGTGACTGCAGAACTGCCCCTGAGCTGCTGCTCTGGGCACACTGCCTTATGGGGTAGCCCTGCTCTGCAAGCAGTGGGACCTTAGCTGCCGCCATACACTGCCACCAATAACAGCTGCTACCACCACAACCTCACCCTTGAATTCTTTCCTGGGTGAAGCCAAGAACTCTCCCTGGCTAAGCCCCAAATTTGGGGCTTGCCCGCCCTGCATCACAAGTATGTCTTATCATGACTGCTGCTGTCTCTCCCAGTTACTTACGTTAGGTGGCTGGTTTGTCTCCCTGACTCTTCTGCTGTTGGTCCCCTTCCTACTACCCTCCACACAACAGTCAAAGTGATTCTGTGTTTTGTCTCTTTTCCAATAACCCATTCTCTAGTTCTCTGATACCAACTGAGTTTCCTATAATTCAATTCATTTCTAACACCAGCTACCCAGAGTTAGCACAGACCTCCACAAGTTAAGGGTTCTACAAGTCCCACAAGACTGCCTCTACTTCAGGACCCAGCCACAAATGGGGTCCCCAGGCTACCTGCACTTCTTCCTGGCCAACTACAAATTCAAGAGTTCCCACAACTGCTCTCTCTCTTTCAGTTTGATAATTCACTAGAGTGATTCACAGAAATAAGGAAAGTGTTATTCTTACCATTACAGTTTTGTTACAAAGGCTACAACTCAGGAACAGCCAAAGGGAAGAGATGCATAGGTAAAGGCATTGGAAGATTGAGGGCAGGGTGTGCAGAATTTCTGTGCCTTCTCCAGGCAGCTGAACTTCCCAGCACATCAATATGTTCATCCACCTGGAAGCTCCCCTATTCTAGTAGTTTCAGAGTTTTAATGGAGCTTTTATTCCACAGGCATGTTTAGTTAAATCATTGGCCATTGGTGAATGAACTCCATCTCCAGTCCCACTCCTCTCCCTAGAGCTAGGGGGTAAGTCTGGAAGTTCTAACCCTCTAAGCAAGGGTTGGTTCTTCTGGTGACCAGCCCCACCCTGAACTCTCTAGGGCTTTCCCACCCCTTGAATCATCTTGTTTACATACCAAAGACACTCCTATCACTCAGCAAATTCCAAAGGTTTTAGGAATTCTGTGCCAGAAACTGGAGATGAGACCACATGTATTTTTTATATCACCTTTCGCTAAACCACAAGCCATAGTATGTCACAACTCTGTTCAAAATCCTCGTTTCCTTCAGAGTAAAAGCCAAGGTCCCCACAATGGCCCATAAAACAATACATTCTGGTCCCCCTGCCCTTCCCCTAACTAACACCTTTCCAGCCACAAAGTCTCAAATAATCTAGGCAGGTTCCCAGTACAGGCTCTGCACAGTTGCTGTTTCCTCTAACCAGGCACTCTGCCACCAGAAACCAAGATGGCTCCTTCCCTCTCTCCTTTTCTCAGAGATCACCTGAGTTGTAAGGCCTTATCTGACCTCCCTATTTAAATTGTGACTCTCTTCTAAGACTCCATTGTTTTATTTTCCTCCAAATCAAATGTCACCAATTGGCATACTATGTGTCCTGTTTTATTATCTGATTCCCCCCATGAAAATGGGTCTTCTTCTTCTTGTAGTTTTTTTTTAAAAAATGTTTTGTTGCTATATTATAGTAGTACATATTTTAGGGGTATGTGTGATATTTTGATACCTTTATACAATGTGTAATAATCAAATTAGTATCATTGGGATATCCATCACCTCAAATATTTATCTTTTCTTTGTGTTGGAAATGTTAGAATTATTCTCAAAGAATTATTGTTAACTGTAATTTCCCTACGATACTAGTGAATACCAGAACTTATTTCTTCTAACTGCATATTTTTACCCCTTAATCTATTTATCTTCGTACCTCCCTTTCCTTTTCCCTTCCCAGCCTTTGGTGACCACCATTCTATCCTTTCCTTTCATGACATCCACCTTCTAAGCTCTCCCATATGAGTAAAACACATGATGTTTGTCTTTCTGTGCCTGGCTTATTTCACTTACCATAATGACCTCCAGTTCCATCTATGTTGCTTTAAATGATAAGATTTCATTTTTTTCATCATCAAATAATATTCCATTCTGTATATGTACATTTTCTTTATCCATTGATTCATTAAGGGACATTTTGATTGATTGTTTATCTTGGGTATTGTGAATAATGAGGCAATAAATACGCGAGTGAAGATACAGCTTTCAGATACTGATTGCCTTTCTTTTGGTTATATACTCAGCAGTGGAATTGCTGGATCATATAGTAGTTTTATTTTTAGTTTTTTTAGGAACCTCCATACTTTTCCCATAATTGTGTAATACTTTTTTCCCCAACAGTGTATGCGTGTTCCCTTTTCTCCACATCCCCACCAGCGTTTGTTATTTTTTGTCTTTTTGATAATAGCCATTCTAACTGAGTGAGATGATATCTCACTGTGGTTTCGATTTGTTTTCCCTGATGATTAGTGATGTTGGCCATTTTTCATATAGCTACTGGCCATTTGTATTTCTTGTTTTGAGAAATGTCAATTCAGGTATTTAATCCATTTTTAAAATCAGATTGTTTGCTTTTTGCTATCGAGTTGTTTGAGTTTCCTTTATATTCTAGATATTAATCCTTTGTTGGATGGAGAGTTTGTGAATATTTTCTCCCATTCTTTAGGTTATCCCTTTACTTCTTTTACTGTTTCCTTTGCTGTGCAGAAGCTTTTTGGCTTGATGTAATCCCATTTGTCTATTTTTGCCTTTGTTGCCTGTGCTTTTGAGGTCTTACTCAAAATCTCTTTGCCCAGATCAGTGTCTTGTAGTGTTTCCCCAGTGTTTTCTTTTAGTGGTTTCATAGTTTCAGGTCTTACATTTAAGTCTTTAATCCATTTTGAGTTGATTCTTCTTTGTGGTAAAAGATGGAGATCCAGTTTCATTCTTCTGCATATAGATATCCAGTTTTCTCAGCACTATTTATTAGAGATTATCCTTTCTCCCAATGTATGTTCTTGATGTTTTTGTCAAAAATAAGTTGGCCCCAAGTGTGTGGATTTATTTCTGGGTTCTCTATTCTGTTCCAATGGTCATGGGTCTGTTTTTGTACCAGTACATGCTGCTTTGGTTACTATAGATTTATAGTATAATTTCAAATCAGATAGTGTGATACCTCCAGCTCTGTTTATTTTGTATCCTATAGCTTGTAGAATTCCTTAACCAGTTCTAGTAGTTTTTGGATGGCGTCTTTAGGTTTTTCTAAATATAAGATCATTTCATCTGTAAACAAGTACAATTTGACTTCGTTCCAGTTTGGATGCCCTTTACTTTTTTTTCATCTTGTCTAATTACCCTAGCTGGGACTTTCAGTACAATGGTGAATCAAAGTGATGAAAGTAGGCATTCTTGTATTGTTCCAGATCTTAGTGGAAAGGCTTTCAATTTTTCCCCATTCAGTATGATATTAACTGTGGATTTGTCATATACGGTCCTTATCAAGTTGAAGTATGTTTCTTCTACACCAATTTTTTAAGAGTTTTTTTCATTAAGTGATGTTCAATTTTATTGAATTCTTTTTAAATATCTATTGAAATAGGGGGAAGGGCATCCTCCATTGCTGAGGCTTGAGTAGCTCACAGTGTAAACAAAGAGGCCCGGAAGCACAAACTGGGCTGAGCCCATCCCAGCTCAGAAAGGCCTACTGCCACTATAGATTCCACCTCTGGGGGCAGGGCATAGTAGAACAAAAAGCAACAGACAGCTTCTGCAGACTTAAACTTCCCTGTCTGACACCCCTGGAGAGAGCAGTGGTACTCTCAGCACAGCATTCCAGCTCCAAGAATGGACAGACTGCCTCCTCAAGCGGGCCCCTGACCCCCGTGTAGCCTGACTGGGAAACACCTCCCTGTATGGGCTGACAGACAACTGAAACAGGTGGGTGCTCCTCAGGGACGAAGTTTTCAGAGGAAGGATCAGACAGCAATATTAGCTGTTCTGCAGCCTCCGCTGGTGATACCCAGGAAAACAGGGTCTGGAGTGGACCTCCAGCAAACTCCAACAGACCTACAGCTGAGGGACCTGACTGTTAGAAGGAAAACTAATAAACAGAAAAGAATAGCATCAACATCAACAAAAAGGACATCCACACCAAAACCCCATCTGTAGGTCACCAACATCAAAGAACAAAAGTAGATAAAACCACAAAGATGGGAAGAAACCAGAGCAGAAAAGCTGAAAATTCCAAAAAACAGAGCATCACTTCTGCTTCAAAGGATTGCAGCTCCTCGCCAACAAGAGAACAAGACTAGATAGACTAGATGGCGAATGACTTTGATGAGTTGACAGAAGTAGGCTTCAGAAGGTCAGTAATAACAAACTTCTCCAAGCTAAAGGAGGATGTTTGAAATCTTTGCAATGAAGAGAAAAACTTTGAAAAAAGGTTAGATGAATGGCTAACTAGAATAAACAGTGTAGAGAAAATCTTAAATGACCTGATGGAGCTGAAAACCATGGCACAAGAACTTTGTGACACATGCACGAGCTTCAATAGCTGATTCCATCAAGTGGAAGGAAGAATTTTAGTGATTGAAGATCAAATTAATGAAATAAAGCAAGAAGACAAGATTAGAGAAAAAAGAGTGAAAAGAAACCAACAAAGCTTCCAAGAAATATGGGACTATGTGAAAAGACCAAATCTACGTTTGATTGGTATACTGGAAAAGGACAGGAGGAATGGAACCCAGTGAAGAAAACACTATTCAGGATATTATCCAGGAGAACTTCCCAAACTAGCAAGGCAGGCCAACATTCAAATTAAGGAAATACAGAAAACACCACAAAGATACTCCTCGAGTAGAGCAACTCCAAGACACATAATTGTCAGATTCACCAATGTTGAAATGAAGGAAAAAATGTTAAGGGCAGCCAGAGAGAAAGGTCGGGTTACCCACAAAGGGAAGCCCATCAGACTAACAGCAGATCTCTTGGCAGAAACAATACAAGCCAGAAGAGAGTGGGGGCTCATATTCAACATTCTTAAAGAAAAGAATTTTCAACTCAGAATTTCATATCCAGCCAAATTAAGCTTCATAAGTGAAGGAGAAATAAAATCCTTTATAGACAACAAATGCTGAGAGACTTTGTCACCACCAGGCTGGCCTTACAAGAGCTCCTGAAGGAAGTGCTAAACATGGAAAGGAACAACCAGTACCAGCCACTGCAAAAACAGGCCAATTGGTAAAGAACATCCATGTTATGAAGAAACTGCCTCAACTAACAGGCAAAATAACCAGCTAACATCATAATGACAGGATCAAATTAACACATAACAATATTAACCTTAAATGTAAATGGGCTAAATGCCCCAATTAAAAGACACAGACTGGCAAATTGGATAAAGAGTCAAGACCTATCAGTATGCTATATTCAGGAGACCCATCTCACATGCAAACAAGCACATAGGCTCAAAATAAAGGAATGGAGGAAGATCTACCAAGCAAATGGAAAGCGAAACAACAACAACAACAACAAAAACCAGGGGTTGCGATTCTAGTCTCTGATAAAACAGACTTTAAACCAACAAAGACCAAAAGAGACAAGGAAGAACACTACATAATGGTAAAGGGATCAATTCAACAAGAAGAGCTAACTATACTAAATATATATGCACCCAATACAGGAGCACCCAGGTTCATAAAGCAAGTCCTTACAGGCCTACAAAGAGACTTAGACTCCCACACAATAATAATGGGAGATTTTAACACACCACTGTCAATATTAGACAGATCAAGGAGACAGAAGGTTAACAAGGATATCTAGGACTTGAACTCAGCTCTAGACCAAGCAGCCCTAATAGATATCTACAGAACTCTACACCCCAAATCAACAGGATATACATTCTCAGCACCACGTCACACTTATTCTAAAATTGACCATATAATAGGCAGTAAATCACTCCTCAGCAAATGTAAAAGAACAGAAATCACAACAAACTGTCTCTCAGACCACATTGCAATCAAATTAGAACTCAGGATTAAGAAATTCACTCAAAACCGCACAACTACATGGAAACTGAAGAACCTGCTCCTGAATGACTACTGGGTACATAATGAAATGAAGGCAGAAATAAAGATGTTCTTTGAAACCAATGAGAACAAAGACACAATGTACAAGAATCTCTGGGACACATTTAAAGCAGTGTGTAGAGGGAAATTTATAGCACTAAATGCCCACAAGAGAAAGCAGGAAAGATATAAAATGGACACCCTAACATCACAATTAAAAGAACTACAGAAGCAAGAGAAAACACATTCAAAAGATAGCAGAAGGCAAGAAATAACTAAGATCAGAACAGAACTGAAAGAGATAAAGACACAAAAAACCCTTCAAAAAAATCAAAGAATCCAGGAACTGGTTTTTTGAAAAGATCAACAAAATTGATAGACCGCTAGCAAGACTAATAAAGAAGAAAAGAGAGAAGAATCAAATAGATGCAACAAAAAATGATAAAGGGGATATCATCATCGATCCCACAGAAAAACAAACTACCATTGGAGAATACTATAAACACCTCTGCACAAATAAACTAGAAAATCTAGAAGAAATGGATAAATTCCTGGACACATACACCCTCCCAAGACTAAACCAGGAAGAAGTTGAATCTCTGAATAGACCAATAACAGGCTCTGAAATTGAGGCAAGAATTAATAGCCTACCAACCAAAAAAGTCCAGAACCAGACAGATTCATAGCCGAATTCTACCAGAGGTACAAAAAGGAGCTGGTATCATTCCTTCTGAAACTATTTCAATCAATAGAAAAAGAGGGAATCCTCCCTAACTCTTTTTATGAGGCCAGCATCATCCTGATACCAAAGCCTGACAGAGACACAGCAAAAAAAGGGAATTTTAGATCAATATCTCTGATGAATATCGATGCGAAAATCCTCAATAGAATACTGGCAAACTGAATCCAGCAGTACATCAAAAAGCTTATCCACCACGATCAAGTCACCTTCATCCTTGGGATACAAGGCTGGTTCAATATACGCAAATCAATAAATGTAATCCATCACATAAACAGAACCAATGATAAAAACCACATGATTATCTCGATAGATGCAAAAAGGCCTTGAACAAAATTCAACAGCTCTTCATGCTAAAAACTCTCCATAAACTAGGTATTGATGGAAAGTATCCCAAAATAATAAGAGCTATTTATGACAAACCCACAGCCAATATCATACTGAATGGGCAAAAACTGGGAGCATTCCCTTTGAAAACCAGCACAAGACAAGGATGCCCACTGTCACCACTCCTATTCAACATATTGTTGGAAGTTCTGGCCAGGGCAATCAGGCAAGAGAAAGAAATAAAGGATATTCAGTTAGGGAAAGATGAAGTCAAATTGTCCCTGTTTGCAGATGACATGATTGTATATTTAGAAAACCCCATCATCTCAGCCCAAAATCTCCTTAAGCTGATAAGCAACTTCAGCAAAGTCTCAGGATACAAAATCAATGTGCAAAAATCACAAGCATTCCTATACACCAATAATAGACACACGGAGAGCCAAATCATTAGTGGACTCTCGTTCACAATTACTACAAAGATAGTAAAATACCTAGGAATCCAACTTACAAGGGATGTGAAGGACCTCTTCAAGGAGAATTACAAACTACTGCTCAACAAAATAAAAGAGGACACAAACAAATGGAAGAACATGCCATCCTCATGGATAGGAAGAGTCAATGTCATGAAAATGGCCATACTGCCCAAAGTAATTTATAGATTCAATGCTATCCCCATCAAGCTACCAATGACTTTCTTCACAGAATTGGAAAAAACTACTTTAAAGTTCATATGGAACCAAAAAAGAGCCCACATAGGCAAGACAATCCTAAGCAAAAAGAACAAAGCTGGAGGGATCATGCTACCTGACTTCAAACTATACTACAAGGCTATAGTAACCAAAACTGCACGATACTGGCACCAAAACAGAGATATAGATCAATGGAACAGAACAGGGGCCTCAGAAATAACACCACACATCTACAACCATCTGATCTTTGACAAAACTGACAAAAACAAGAAATGGGGAAAGGATTCCCTATTTAATAAATGGTGCTGGGAAAACTGGGTAGCCATATGTAGAAAGTTGAAACTGGATCGCTTCCTTACACCTTATACAAAAATTAATTCAAGATGGATTAAAAACTTAAATGTTAGACCTAAAGAGTGTCTTTTGAAAAGTAAATGAATGGGTTTAATTGTGATGCAGTACAATTTATAATTTGGTGTGCTTTTTTTGTCATATTTAAGAAATCTTCCCAAATCCAAGGTAACTAAAATTTGTGTCAATGTTTTCAAGGTTTTAACATTGTAGGTTTTACATGTAGATCTATGATCTTTCTTGTATTATAAACCACTGCTGTGTATTTGTATATGCCATGAAGCGAGGGTCAAGGGTCTCCCCCACCCAAGAAGATATTCCATTCTTCAAGCACAATTTGTCAAATATTAAATGGCCATATGTCTGTGGATCTATTTCTGGCCTCTTTTCTGTTCCACTGTTCTATACATCTGTTTTTAGACAAGTGTCACATCATTTGATTCTTGCAGCTTTATAACAGGTCTGGAAATAGGTAGGAAATTTTTCTCACTTTGTTCTTTTTCTTCAAAATAAATTTTGGTTATTTTAGGTCCTTTGTATTTTAACATAAATTTAAAATCAGTTTGTCAATTTCAACAAAAAATGCCTGTAGATTTTGATTGTATTGCCTATATACACCAATTTGGGAAGAAATAATATCCTAATAATATTGAGTCTTCCAGTGCATTGGTGTGGACCCCATTTCTTTCTGTTGGCAATGTTTTGTAGTTTTCAGAGCACAGGTCTTCATATCCTTTGTCAATTTTGTCCCTAAGTGTTTTCATATATTTTGAGGTTATGGTAAGTGGTATCTTTTTTTTTTCTCTTTTTGAGATGGAGTCTTGCTCTGTCACCCAGGCTGAAGTGCAGTGGCACGATCTTGGTTCACTGCAACCTCCACCTCCCGGGTTCAAGCGATTCTCCTGCCTCAGCCTCTGGAGTAGCTGGGATTACAGGCATGCACCACCATGCCTGGCTAATTTTTGTATTTTTAGTATAGACGGGGCTTCACCATGTTGACCAAGCTGTCCTCAAACTCCTGAACTCAAGTGGTCCACCCACCTCAGCCTCCCAAAATGCTGGGATTACCAGCATGAACCACCACGCCCAGCCAGTATTTGTTTTTAAATTGAAATTGTGATAGTTCATTGTAAGCATATAAAAACAAAGTTTATTTTTTCCATATTGATCTTGTACTCTGCAACTTTGCTAAACTCATTTATTTGTTCTAATGGGTTTTTGTAGATTTTTAGGATTATCTGCATAGATGATTATACCATATGCCAATAAAGACAGTTTACTTATTCCTTTTCAATCTTTTATTTATTTTTCTTTCTTCTTGTGCTGGCTTAGACCTCCAACAAAATGTTCAACTGAAGTGGTGAGGGTAGACATTCTTGCTTTGTTCTGTATTGCATGGAGAAAGTATTCAGTTTTTCATCATTAAATATGTTATTAGTTGTATGTGGGTTCATTTTTGTAGTTGTCCTTTATCAGGTTAAGTTCCTTTTATTGCAAGTTTGCTGAGAGGTTATTATTTTTATTATAACTAGATGTTAGATTTTGTCAAATGCTTTTCACGTTTGCTGAAATGATCATGTCATATGTTTTCTTTTTTCTTTAATAAGATGTTAATAAGGTGAATTACAGTTTGATTTTCAAATATTTAATGAGCTTTTCATTTCTTACATATGAATTTTTTTCTGTATCTATTGAGATTTTTTCACTTATTTTTTTAATATAGTGAATTGCATTGATTTTCTTTTTAAATTTGTGTATATTCATGGGGTACTAGTGCCATTTTGTTACATTCATATACTGCATTGTGGTGAGGTCAGTGCCTTTAGTGCATCCATCACTGGAGCAATGCACATCATGCCCACCAAGCAACTCCATCATTGCCTGCCTCCCACTCACTCCCATCCCTCCGAGTCCCCACTGCTCATCATTCCACACTCAACTTCCATGTGTACATGTAACTTAGCCCCCACTTATGAGTGAGAACATGCGGTATTTGTGTGTCCGAGTTGTTTCACTTAAGATAATGGCCTCCAGGCCAAGGCAGGCGAATCACCTGAGGTTGGGAGTTCGAGACCATCCTGACCAACATGGCAAAGCCCTGTCTCTACTAAAAGTACAAAAATTAGCTGGGTGTGGTGGTGGGCACCTGTAATCCCAGCTACTTGGGAGGCTGAGGCAGGAGAATCACTTGAACCCAGGAGATGGAGGTTGCAGTGAGCCAAGATTGCGCCACTACACTCCAGCCTGGGCAACAGAGTGAGACTCCATCTCAAAAAAAAAAGAAAAAGATAATGGCTTCCAGTTCCATCTTTGTTGCTTCAAAAGATGTTATTTCAGAATATATTTATTTTTGAAAAGAGACTTAGAAGTTATCCTTTGTGGGCAGAGGATTAAGATAAAGGCCATTCATAAAATGACATCTTCCTTTTTCAATTAGAATGATGCCATCCAGGAGTCACAGAAGACAAGTGGCAGCACTTAAAGACCTGAAGCAAGCTGGGCACAGTTTCTGTAATTGGCAGCAGAGCCCAAGTGGTAATTAGAAATATGTGAAATAACATTTGATGGAAGTTATTTAATCATTGGGCTCTCTAAGATCAAAACAATGAGTAACTCTATGGTCCTACCTGCTCTGTGTGATTGATCATGCTGTGGTTCTAGCAAATAGGACTCATTTGAGTCATTATTTAAAAAAAAATCACAGTCCCTTACTCAATTCCAAGGCCTGAGTCAATTCATAGACCCAGAGTCCCTGGAACAAAGGGAAAACCAGGTAAACATTGAGTAAGAATAGTAAAATAACACAAATGTATACTGAGAATCGTCTTCCTTGCCATGGCCAAGAGGACTAGAGACCAGAGTAACTGACAATTAAGAAAATGAAAATACCAGAACCATTCAGAAATAATTAGACTCTGGCTGTGAGTAAGCACTAGTTCCTGGGAAATTCTAGAGTGCACTATGATCCACTTGTCAAAGTGTGGACTTAGAAAATTTTCTTCCCATCTCTGTAACTTCAGACTTTGTTAATTTAGAGGTTTTGGAATTCAAGAGGAAAATACTTCTAGCAGGAGGTTGCAGCAACAATTCCATTAAGCTGAAAATAGAAAATTCCAGCTTATCATTTTGACCTCTTCATGCTGCTGGAAAAACAACCAAAAAATTATTGCGTTGGTCGAGGTAATTGATTCCAACGTTCAAGAGGAAATGGGGGTGTTGCTACAATAACAAGAACAAGAAGGAATATTTCTGGAACCAGAAGGTCCTTGAGAGAAACTCCTGGCCAATACTGCACTGGGAACAGTCTTAGTGGGAATGTAAATCCAGATGTAAAAAGAGGTTTCATGATCCTTTTCCTACCTCTCCAAAAGCTACTAAGGAGTGAGTACATGGCCTAAGCCTAACTGAATGGAAAATCTCTTCTTTCTTTCTTTCTTTCTCTTTCTTTCTTTCTTATTTCTTTCTTTCTTATTTCTTTCTTTCTTTTTCTTTCTTTCTTTCTCTCCTTTCTTCTTTTTCTTTCTTTCTCTCTCTCTCTTTCTTTCTTCTTTTTCTTTCTCTCTCACTTTCTCTCTCTGTCTCTGTCATCTTTTAGTCAAAGATGATAGGATGAAAGAAATGGTTGGAGCTTAGTCATTCTAGCTGGCTACGCTAAAGAGAAAACCACTAGCTGCCCACTAATATCCATGCTCCCATCTCCCATAGTAAGCAAACCTTCATCAACATTGGACAATACATCTCAGATAATTAGGAGAAAAAGAAATAGCCGTATTTTTTCTTACAGCCACTAACTTGGACGGTTTCTCTCACAATCCTAATACATACTCTAATGGTCAATTAACTTCTATCTTGATCTTAGACCTGGTGTCCAATCTTTGTGCCAATTCAGTGATTTCTATAACAAATATGGTAATTACCATTATAATTACCCTTGGGTAAATGGATACCACAATCAGTCTTCAGCCACCGCATTAGCTGAAAGGAAATTAGTTGACGGTCCTCTGAAAACAATGCTCTGTCATAGGGGATGCAAGTGTGGCAGAAATTACTGGTTGTTGCCAAATCTGTTTTCTCCTACTCTTGTAATAATAGATCCCCCACATTTGCGGAATACATGGCTATTCAGCATTCCTTGAAACAAGGTATACGACTAAGTCCTGGCCAATGGAATGTAAGCAGAAGTGATTTGTGCAGATTTCCAATTGTGCTCTTAAAAGACAGGAGAACACCCTCTCTTTACTCTGTCTGGAAAATAAATACAGTATGTGATGTGCTGTACTAGTGTATCAGGGTGGCACAGCAGAGACAGCAAAAAATATGTGTGTATATATATATATATATGTATTATATACATATATACACACACGCAGCCTGACACCATGGACTGCTATGAGAGAGAAAAACTTCTATCTTATTTAAAACACTTTTCGGGGTGGCAGTGGGGGGGTCTCATTAGAACCAATGTCCTAATTGATACACACGTGTTCTCAGCATAAAACAGAGATGTTGAAAGGGACACTCAAATGTGCGGATTAGGTGTCAGGAGAAGGGCTCTGGCTTCCCCAGGGCTGCTTACTTGCTAGGTGAGTTGGGCAAGTCCATTCCCTTCTCTGGATCTCAACTCCCCCATTGGTAAATGCAGCCCCTGATAGCCTGAACAGCCAAGACTAAGATGAGAACATGCCATGCCAAACATAACAATGAAAAAGAAAGTATAGGCACGCTATAGGCACAAGCAAGTCCTGCCAAAGGCGAGCAAATCCTTGGAAAACATCTTTTGAAATGCATGTAGTCGGGGCAACTCCATGCCCATTTATTTATTTATTTATTTATTTATTTATTTATTTATTTATTTATTTATTTATTTTGTTTGGTGTTATTCTCCAAGACATTTGTTTTTGAATAAATCTTGCACATTCAGTGCCAAACTTCCATCTGCCTCCTCCTGCTGAGAAGTCATAATGCCATGTTTATGACACCAGCCTCTGTTTCCATGGGGATGATTGTATCAATGTAATTCCAGCATTATGACTTCTGGGTATATTTGAGAAGATGGGTGAAAGCAATGAAAAATTTTCAAGTGTACACATTTATTGTGATCCTGATAACTCACAGGAATGATACTGCTGAAAATAGAGACTAGGAATCAGACAGATGTCCACTAAAGGCTGAGGTCATTTTTTTCTGATGGTTAAAAAGGACGTTTAACCCCTAAGTCCTTCCTTCTTGAAATCTTTGGTTTGCTTTATTTTAAATGTTTTGTTTTAGTTTTTAATATGACATAATTTGCATTAAGCATCTGTAAGGCTTTTATCTGCTCATTGCCTAAATCTTTCATCTGGATGGGGACTGCATTAAGCTCATCCTGAATAATGGCCTCTATTATTTAAATCCATTATTCAAATTCAATTTTTCTAAGAAGCTATCACTCCTATTCCATCTGCAAATATGAAAACTTAAATGTAAAGGTCCCTCTTCAAATTTTCCACAAGAAAAAAACATGTCATCCATTTAAATGCATGCTTCAGGCCCTGCACATTCTGTAAGAAGGCGATTTTAAACAACCTATTTCTTTTTAATATCAAAATTGAGATTTTAAAAAATTTTGCTGATTACAAAAGTAATTCATGTTTACTGTGAAAAAGAAAATCAAACACTGAAGAATTTGAAGTATAAAGTAGCTACCCAAAATTCTATCCAAAATTGCTATAACCCACAGAAACAGTTTTATCTCTATATTTTTCTAAATGTTTAAATACTAAAAACATGAATATTTACATAAATTGAATCATATGACTCTGTGGTAGACAATTTTCCAAAGATGGTCACAACAATATCCCTCATCCTGCATGCTTTTCTGCAAGTTCTTTGCCACTCTCCTATCAAGAAATGTTATTTTGCCACCTCCCTGAATCTCGGCAGGACTTGGATTGTTTCAATCAATAGAATAGAGCTGATACAACGTTATACTAATTCTGTGTATAGCCTTTAACTGGCCTGGCAACTTCCACTTCCTGCTTTTCAGAAGGTAGACATGTTAAGAAGTAGGACTACCCTGAGACCACCATGCTAAGAATAACTGGAAGATGAGATTCCTTGTTGAGAAGTAAAGAAATCAAAGTGCACTAGACATGCTTTTCAAATGCAGATTTGTTTGTTGTTTGGTTGGTTTGTTGCTTGACTCTACTCTTACCTACATACGT
The DNA here is from genome assembly GCF_009828535.3 of Hylobates moloch. Lineage (NCBI taxonomy): Eukaryota > Metazoa > Chordata > Mammalia > Primates > Hylobatidae > Hylobates > Hylobates moloch. The sequence goes on from NW_026652281.1 coordinate 83,752,150, forward strand.
ATCAACACACACAACATGTAAGACTTGTAAGTGAAGAAGCCATCTTGGAAGTAGATCCTTCTCTCCCAGATGACCCGGCTGACTATAACACAAACCACCCAACCAAGCCCTTCTTGAGTGCTGATCTATTAAACCAGAAGCAAAATAAAAGAGTTACTTAAAGCCCTTAAGTTCTGGCATTGTTTGTACCATTAACATTTAAATAACCAAAACACATGGTTTGAGCATTTTTTATTTTAAAACAAATTAAATCCATCTCGCCTCTTTTAGTAGCTCTCATAGTATTCTAGCATATGCATTTACCCTATGTTAACTCAGCCTCAATAGATATACTTTTAGACTATTATTCGTTTTTATTATGCTGTAGCAAATATTTGTTTACATTTATCTGTATGTATCTGATTGTTTTCAAAAATAAATTCTTCGAAGTCCTATTACTGGGCCAAATGAGAATTCAAATATTACATTTTGATATCTTCAGCCTAATTATATTTCAGAAATGTAAAAATTTATTCTCACACCGGGAGCATGTAAGAGTTTCTCTCTCCCACACTTTCATCATCACTGGATTTTATCAATCTTTATAATTTTAGCCAATCTGCTGACATATACATAGTTACATTTTTATTGTTCACTTCGTATATTTGGTAAGTTGCTTACTTATCAAGTATAAACCATTTCAAAATCATTTTAAAGCTTAGTTTCTTATATAAATAAATAATTTTATAAATGTATGTGCAGCACATAGATAGTATATAGTACATATTGTATATACTATTGCTACTCACCAGTATTTCCATTCCTTCTTCCCTTCTAGAGAAGCACAAGATGAACAGATTTCCCTGACTCCTTGAGCTTATCTATGACCATGTGCTTTGATTTGGGAGTTGGGGGGTGGGGAGAACAAGTTAACATGCATCAGTTCGAGATGAAAACCTTTAATTGCTGGTACATAATTCTTTATGTTCTCTCTTCCCTGGCTGCAGTCATCCTAAAAACATGTGTGGACAGAAAGAGTCCATAAGACCTAAATGTCCTGGAAGGTCAAGTCAAAACATTGAGAAAATTACCTGGAGAGTCTTCCGGAGGCTGAGACTTCACGTGAGCAAGAAATAAACGCTTGTTACATTAATACATTGTGAAATTGGATTGTTTAAGAATAAGAATAATCTAACCTACCCTGACTGATACATATAATTATGATCCTAGATACACCTTTCAAATGCAGACTTGGTTGGTTGGTTGGTTTGTAAGTTGCTTGACTCTACCCTTACCTACACAGATATCAACACACATGACATAGGTCATCTTAGTAGAAGAGTTTTAAAATCTGGTATGTATCTTTCTATATTTTTCCTTTATACTCATAATACTATACAAATATTCGTAGGAATGTATGCATGTAAAGTGGGATCCTAGTCTTCGTTTTACGAAAAGAAAGTAGACTATTTTATACCTGTCTCTCTCTGTATTTCTTACTCAGTAAGTGGTACCCATCTTACAGCTTTAATTCACTCATTTTACTGATTGCCAAGCAGAATGCAGTATGCATGATGCAGTAGACTTTATTCAACCAGTATTCACCTACTATGGGCATCCACTTTGATCTAGCTTTGTGGCATTAAAAACAATGCTGCAATAAACATTTTAGTGCATTAATACATCCATTAATATATCTACTTTTACGTCACTGTTTTTGTTTTGTTTTGTTTTGTTTTTTTGGCAGAGTCTGGCACTGTCAGCCAAGCTGGAGTGCAGTGGCATGATCATGGCCCACTGCAACCTCCACCTCCCATCTCAGCCTCCCAAGTAGCTGGGACTATGGGCACATGCCACCATGCCTGGCTAGTTTTTGTATTTTTTGTAGAGGTGGAGTTTCCCTATGTTGCCCAGGCTGGTCTCAAACTCCTGGGCTCAAGTGATCCACCCTCCTCAACCTCCCAAAGTGGTGGGATTATAGGCATGAGCCACCATGCCCAGCCATCTGCTTTTATTTCTATTGGCATTCTCAGGAGAGGCCTGGTAAGGTTAAAGGATACATGTGTTTTTGTTTTTCATACATGCCACAAAATTACTTTAGCCAAACGCTATGACACTGCACATTTCCACCAGGAATATGAGAGTATTATATTCTTATATCCCTAAGAGCATTAAGTGTCGTAGGTCTTTCTAATGAATTTAAACTGAAATCTCACTGCTCTTTAAATTTCCATTCTCTTGGCTACCAGTGAATTTAAGCACCTTTTTCTACATCCGCGGCCATTTAAACTTGCTCTTCTGTGACTTTTTGTTAGCCCGTTTTTTTAACAATGTTGTGTTTTTCTTGTCAGTTTGGAGAAGCTGTTTGAATAGTATAGACAACTTACCCCTATCTGTCATCTGCATTACACTATTTTTTCTTGATCTATGTGTCTATTGATTTTAATTGCTTCTTTAGCCGCAGAAAGGTCATTATCTACTTTTTTTCTTTTCTTTTTTCTTTTTTTTTTTTTAAGATATAGGAATCTCACTCTGTTGCTCAGGCTGGAGTGCAGTGGCACAATCATAGCTCACTGCAGCCTCAAACTCTTGGGCTCAAACAATCCTCCCAAGTAACTGAGATCACAGGCACATGCCACCACACCAGCCATTATCATTTCTCTTATAGCATCTAAGTTTCTTGTCCTTGTTAAGAAACTCACGATGCCTATGTTACAAGATTTTCTTAAAAGAGTTTTTGTTTGTTTGGTCAGTTTTGTTTTTTACACTTGAGTATTTCAATCCTAAGAAACCTATTTTAAAATTAAGATATTCTCAGTAAACTATCGCAAGGACAAAAAACCAAACACCGCATGTTCTCACTTATAGGTGGGAATTGAACAATGAGAACTCATGGACACAGGAAGGGGAACATCACATTCCGGGTACTGTTGTGGGGTGGGGGGTGGGGGGGGCGGGGACAGCATTAGGAGATATACCTAATGCTAAATGACGAGCTAATGGGTGCAGGAAATCAACATGGCACATGGATACATATGTAACAAACCTGCACATTGTGCACATGTACCCTAAAACCTAAAGTATAATAAAAAAAAAAGATATTATTTATATAAAATAAAATGCACCTATTTTAAGTGTACAGTTTGATGACCGTGGTAATTGTATGAGATCGAGTAATCACAGTGAAGAGTTAAAACAGTTCCCCCACCATGTTTTCCTCTGCCCCCTGCACCTCCACCCCCTTCCAGGAAATCACTGGCCTGCTTTCCATTATGACAGCTTTGTCTTTTTCTAGAATTTTGTATAAATGGAATCACCCAGTATAGACTTGTTTGATTTTTTTCACTTAGCATAATGATGTTTTTGAAATTCATCCACGATTTTGAGTACATTAACCTTTTGTTACTTCTTATTACATACCAACTAAACATAGTATAGAGAAATCACAATTTGTTTATTCACCAGCTTTTGTCTATTATAAATTATCAGCTATAAATATTTATGTACATGTCTCTGTGACCATGTATTTATTTCTCTTGGGCAACTACCTAGGAATGGAATTTCTGGGTGATATGGTATGGGTGTGTCATGAAGTTCAAGATACTACCATATCTTGTTTTCCAAAGTGACTGCACTATTTTGCATTTTAACCAGCAATGAGTGAGACTTACAATCGTTCTACATCCTCATCAACACTTGGTATTGTCAGTATTTTTCAGTTGAGCCATTCTAGTAGATGAGTCATGGTAGTTTTTAATAAGCTCTGATGACTAGTGATGTTGAATCTTTTCATATGCTTATCAGCCATTCACATATCTTCATTTGTAAAATATCTGTTCACAAATTTGGTCCTTGTTTTACAAAACCTTCTTCCCCCTCCTTTTTCTTGGGGGATGGGGACAAAATCTTGCTCTATCACCCAGGCTGGAGTACAGTGGCATAATCTCAGTTCACTGCAACTTCTGCCCTCCGGATTCAAGCAATTCTTGTGCCTCACACTCCTGAGTAGCTGGTACTACAGGCATGCACCACCACACCTGGCTAATTTTTGTATTTTTAGTAGAGACAGGGTTTCACCATGTTGGCCAGGCCGGTCTCGAACTCCTGACCTCAGGTGATCCACCCGATTCAGCCTCCCAAAGTGCTGGGATTACAGGCATGAGCCACGGTGCCTGGCCTATGAATATCTTTATGCCAATCTTGATTGCTATAGATTTATAGTAAGTCATAAAATCAGATAGTTTAGGTCTTCTAAATTGATTCTTCTTTTTCAGATTATATTAGCTATCTAAGTTCTTTTTATGTAAATTTTTAAATTTACTTGTCAATTTTTTCCAAAAGCCTACTGGTTTTTACTCTTCTCAGAGCCAGGAGCATCCCAGATGCAGAGTCCAGAACTGGGGGGATGTGGTACTGAGGGAGCCCAGAGCGGATGGAATAACAAGGAAGGGATTTGCCTTCTTGCTTGAAGCATCTAACGAATCTGACAAAGTATATTAAAGAAAGTGTCTCAAGACACTGAACATCAGGTAAAGATGAATAGGGATCCCTGAGAGATAGGACACAAATTAGATGAGCCCTACCTTTGAGGTGCTCTCCTAGCTATGGCCTGGAGAGCATTTCCAGACACAGCACACGGACAGGCAACCCAGGAGGGGCACAAGAGTCTCCCTAAGCTGAATTAGGATGGGGCATGGGGGGCCCTGGGGCTGAGGCTCCTAGAATTCACAAGGCAAGATGCTGAAGAGAAGAGAGCTGCAAAGAAATAGAACTCCAGAGATCTACAAAAATTTCAATACTCTTCAGCGTGTGCATGTGAGAAAACTATCAAAAGGATTAGAGGGAAAAACCCCTACACGGGATGGGAATAGTGCCTGTTCATACCATCTGGAGTGGAAAATCTTCATAATTACAGGGATTGGTAGTTGCCTGGGCTTAACCTTCAGACTCTGCTTCTCGAACGGTGTCAGTGGCTGTAATTTCAGTTCAGATCTTTCGTCTTTAACTGAGCTGCTTTGAGTCTTCTGCATAGGTGTGGTTTGAGAGTCGGTCAGACTGGGTACACAGAACGGCCCCCACCGCCACAATTCTCTTCAGTGTTCATAGTAGTCCAGCTTCAATTTTCTGGTTCCCCAGGCCAAAAAGAAGGGAGGTTTGTCCACATGCACCCCAAAAGCTGCTGTGTGCACTATATGGAGCCACAGACATGGGACCTTTCCTGGGCAACTTCTCATGTCCCCTCTCCAAGTAGATGGACACTTCACATTGGTGTCTGTCTGCTTCTCTTCCTCTCCCACACTTTCAGGCAATTACTTTTGTATTATGTGCAGGTTTAATATCTGCTTCCCCATAAGAGGGAGGGTGGATGGGTTACTCAGTATGGCCTTGGTCCATCATAACTGGAACCTGGACTGGGGAGAAATGTATTTTTGGAAAGAGTATTAGATGAGAGTCAGTAAGCTGGATGGCAAAATGTTCTAACACATTTATTATGTAACTTCTTTTCTCCCCATGGAGTTAACCAGTTTTGTCATATGTTAAATTTTCAAGTACTGGTACTTATTTTGAAGTCTCTTTTCTATTTTCCTGATCTGTTTATTCCAACCCAACTGTAACATTGATTTTAAAACAGTGACTTCCTGGTATAATCGTAAAAGATGAGTTTTCCATTATGGTTATTCTTCATAGCTTTCTAGCTTATTCATAGGTACTTTTTTTAATACATATTCTAGGATTATTCATCCAGATTTTAAAAATATTTCTAGTAGTAATTGGAATTACATAAGGTTTATATATTTACTTAGAAAAAACTAATACTTCAGTCATTCCCTTCAAGAACAAGTTTCTCGGGGAGACCTTCCTATTATCAATATGATTTTTTAGTTATCTTCAAATGGTCCTGTGCCTTTAAAATAATGTAAATTTTATTCTAAACACTATATAACCTGTCTTTTATAAATAATGCTTTCACATTTTTATGTACTGATTTTTAGGGTAATGTAATTCATTTTTTATATTATTCTTATCCAGCCATCTTTCTAAATTTGATAGCTTTTTTAAAAACAATTAAAAAATCCTCATAACCCAACCTTTGAATTTTCTGAGTTTATAGATAACCATTAGCAAAACATAGCTATAACTCTTTGTTTTTCCAATATTTTACCACTTTTATTTCATGCTTTGCATTGTTGCCATTGTTACAGACTTAGTACTAAATACTGACCACACTATGCATCCCTTATCAATTGTCAGATTAATCAAAATGAGTTTATTTGCTGTTCATTTTTGCTGTTGGAATTTTTAGATTATGATTTATTTTCATAATTCAAGTAGTTTATTTTTATTGCATAGCTACTGAATTTTATTAAATATTTCTGTATCTGTTAATATAATATGACTTTCTCCTTTACTGCATTATTATAATGGATTACACTGATAGATTACAATATTGACCTTGCATTCCTTGAATAAATCATATTTAGTTATTATTTTTATACATAAATTCTGAAAGTATTAGCAAATAGAGCTTAGCCATGCTTCTATATTCATAAGGAATATTGGTTTAAATAAATTTTATACAAGAATTGTCATGAATTGGTATTCAAATTATGCTGGTTTCATAACGTGAATGCATGAGGTTTGCATTTTCCATGGCCTGAAATATCTAAATAACATGGGAATGATCTATTCTTTAAAGAATAAATCCATCTTGAGAATGGTACCAATTATAGAACTCAACTTTGAGGCTTTCCTATGGCCATTAGTTTACTCAAGTTTTCCAATTTCTGAGTAGGATTTTAGTGATTTTTATTTTGCTGGGAACTATCTATTTCCTTTGGGTGTTAAATCTGGATAACATAGAGTTGCACACAGTATTATTTTGTAATTTTTAAAATGGTTATAGTCCTTTGTGCCTTCCAAATCTTGCCTATTTTTGTCCTCTTTTTCTTGCCTTAATTAAGCTTGCAAATGTTTCTGCTTTATTAGTTTTTTTCAAAGAAACTATTTTTTGGATTTATCTTTTCCTTTTTCTGTTTCATTATTTCAACTTTTATCTCTATTAATTCCCTCTTCTTACTTAGTTTATTCCATTCCTTCTTCTAACTTTATGTAATGAATATTTTGCTCCTTTCATATTTTTGTCTTTCTTTTTTTAAAAATGAAGGCATTTAAAGCTCTAGATTTTGGAGTTCAGCTTTTGATGGGTTCTTTTATTTTGTCTGTGATTTTTTAAAAAATTCTTCTCTAATTCAAGGATTTTCTAAAAATATGCTTTTACTTTCCCAAAAAATTTTTTCTTTATTATTGTTTTATTATTTACTGCTAATTTTATTGCATTATTGGAACTGCCAAGTAAAAAAGGGGTCCCTGAAGAATCTCCCATCCACCTGAGCACTAAGAGGATGGGGTGGAGCCTCGGGAAGTTTGTACTTTGCAGGAGGGAGGAGCCTGGCCTCTCCTGTTCCTGGGTGGTGACCTGAGATTCATTTGCTGAGGTGGAGAGCCTGTTAGGAGGACTCCATCTCATTTTGCTAAGTTGTTTTTCCTTGTTCTTTTTCACCCAATAAATTCCACTACTCACCCTTCTGTGTGTCCACGAGCCTAATCTTTCCTGGTTGTGTGACAAGAACCCAGTTTTTTCTACAACATTATAATCAGAGAATGGTCAGAAAATTTTAAGGTTTTCTTCATGGTCAAGACCATTTTTTAAACATGTATTCAGACACAGAAAAAAACTCCTTTTGTATTCAAATGATGCAAAGTTCTACATACAATTATCATATCAAGTTTGAGTGTGACCAAATTCCTTTTCAAATGATTTTTTTTTTAATTTTGCTCAAAGGTACACTGGAACCAACTGGAAGAGCACTAAATGGTCAAAGCTGGAATATTTTGAGCAACAAAATAAAGTAGCATAGAGTGATAGCCTAATGTGTAAAATAAATAACCATGAATTCATTCTGATATAAATAAATGATTGAATAAATAGATGATTGGGGAAAATAGATAAATCTCCCTGGAGAATTCCAAATAGTCTACATAGCAACTTTAGCCTTGAGTATATGTAGAAACTAACTACCCACCTTTTAAGTGTGGGCTGTGCCTAGTGACTTCCTTCCACAAAGTATAGAACAGTTGGGGGAAGGATGGAGAGCAATCTTACAGTGGAGAAACATGACAGATGCTACTTCATCCAGGTGATCAGGGTTAGCATCTGCATCATAACTCATGCTAATAGTACGTCCCCTTGATATAATGTACTAGGAGTGGCACTTTACCTCTGCAGTACTCTCCCAAAAACTCCAGTCTAATCATGAGAAAAATATCAGACAAATATCACTGGAGGGGCCCTGCAAACTATCTGACTAGTACTCAAAACTGTCAATGTTGACACATCAGCAAAAATGTCAGAATAAGGACCTGCCAAAGCTCTCTCTCCATAAATGCAATTTTTTAAACTGGCAAAAATTGTCATCAGTCAACTCTTTCAAAACCCTGGAAATTAATGTCAGGCTTGCAGCAACTTTGAAAGCATTTAGCCAAAATTAAGAACAAACAAACAAAAACTCTGAATCCTTGTAAGAATAACAAGCTTTGTGGCATTTTAGCTTCTTATTTCCATTCCCCCTTCCACAGCACTGGGGAAGCCTTGAAAAATAACAGCCTGCACTCCTGGTATAAGAAGGGGCAGAATGCACTTATAAGTGGGAGCTAAGTGATGAGGACACATGGACACATTGGGGGCACAACACACACTGGAGCCTGTCTGAGGGGAGGGGATGGGGGGTAGGGAGAGCATCAGGAATAATAGCTAATGGATGCTGGGCTTAATACCTGGGTGATGGGATGATCTGTGCAGCAAACCACTATGACACATGTTTCCTATGTAACAAACCTGCATATACTACACATGTAACCCTGAACTTAAAATAAAAGTTGAAGAAAAAAAAAAGAAGGAGAAGAATGGGGCCGGAACTCTTTCTCAAAGCCTCAGTACCAAAGAGAAGTCATTATTTGACCATTCTAGTTGTTTCTTGGAAGACCCCACTCAAAGGTTTGTCTTTATTTGACTTCACTAGAATTATCCCAGTGCTAGAAGTTTCTCTCTGGAAGACATTTGTCAAACGTTTTAAAATCTTGGCTACTTCAGGCAATGGATAACAGTTGGGGCAAACAACAGACTAATCCACAGCTTAAAAGGAAAGGCTGAGGAATGAGATTTCCATAGATGCCAAAAGACACGGACTAGACATGGAGCTGTGCACATGCTCAGGAAAGACCTGAGACTTGAGGATCTAAGCTCTCAAAGCAGAATGATTTTGAGGCTTTGTGAAGGCAGAAAGTGAAAGCTGAGGCAGAGTTGTAAATTGCTTTGCTGAGTTTTGAAGCTGTGCTTCAACATGCACTCAGAGCCCATTGGCAAATACACAGAGACTTATTGGCTCCAGGCATTTAAGGTAATGTCTGTCTAATCAGCTGACCACTAAGCTAATCAAGTAGAGACTTCAGTGTTCACATATAAAAAAGACAGACTTCAGAGGATTCGTTCAGAAGTCACTAAATAGATAATATAAACTACAACAAGCAGCACCAGCAAACCCTGGGTAATGGAGAGAATCTGATTTCCAGAGTTACCATATTTATTATTTTAAATGTCCTATTTTCAACAAAAAATTATGAGATGCACAAAAGAAGCTATGATCCATACACAGGAATCAAATGAAAATTGTCTCCGAGGAAATCCAGACATTGGACTTACTACACCAGCTATTTAAAATATGTTCAAAAAGTAAAACAAACAAACAAAACATCATATCTAAAGAGCAAAAGGAATCAGAAGAACAATGTGTCACCAAAGAGAAAATATCAATAAAGGGATAGTAATTATAAAAACGAACCAAGTAAAAAAGCTGGAGTTAAAAGTGTAACTGAAACGAAAAAGTCACTAGATGGGCTCAATATAGGATGTAATGCAGATGTAAGCAGGCAGAAGAAAGAATCAGTAAATGTGAAAATAGCTCAATTAATATTATTCATCCTGAGGAATAGAAAGAAAAAAGAATGTAGAAAAATGAACAGAGCCTCAAAGACCTATGGAACCCTGTCAAGCACACCAACACAAGCATAATGAGAGTCTCAGGCAGAGAGATGGGGAGAGGAAGAAGGAGAAGAGGGGATGGGCAAGGGCAGAAAAATATTTGAATAAATAATCAGTGAAAACTTCCCAGATTTAACGAAAGACATTGAATCTACACATCTAAGAAGCTCAATGACCTCTACATAGTATAAACTCAGAGATCCACATCTAGACACATCTTAAATGGTCAAAAGACAAAGAGGGAATATTGAAAGCAACAAGAGAAAAGTGACTCTTAACAAATGAGGAATCCTCAATAAGGTTAATACCTGATTTCTCATCAGAAACCTTGGATATTAGCAGGCAATGTGATGACATATTGAAAATGCTAAAGACAAAAACTGTTAATCAAAAATTCTATATCCAGAAAAACTTTCGAAAAATGAAGGGGAATTCTAGACATTTCCAGTTAAACAAAAACTGAGAGAGTTCATTACTAGTAGATCTGCTCTACAAGAAATACTGAAGAAAGTCCTTCAGGCTGGAATGAAAGGACATAGGACAGTAACTCAAATCCACATGAAGAAATAAAGCCTATCAGTAAAGTTAACCATATAGTTAAATATAAATGACATTTTAAATGTATTTTTTGTTTGTAACTCCATTTTTTCCTGTCTGATTTAAAAGACAACTGCATAAGGCAATAATTATAAATCTGAGTTGATGGGTACAAAGTGTATAAAGATGTAATTTTGGACAAAAACATAAAGAAAAGGAGAAAAGAGATACATAGGAGCAACGTCTGTATACATTATTGAAAATAAGTTGTATTAAGCTGAATTCTCTTGTTATAAATCAAGATTTTAATGGTAATTTTCAGGGCAACCATCAAGACAAAACTCAAAAATCTATAGTAAAAGAAGTGATCATGGAATTTAAATGATTCACTGAAAATATCTAGCACAAAAGAAGGAGGTAATGAAGGAAATGAGAACCAAAAAATACATGGAATATAGAATACAAGTAGTAAAATGGCAGACATAAATCCTACCTTACAGTAACTACATTAACTGTACATGGATTAAATGCCCCAATTAAAGATACAGATTGGCTGAATGGATTTTTAAAATATGATTCAACTATGTGCTACCTATAAGAGACTCATTTTACATTCAAAGATGAATAGGTTGAAAATAAAATATAAAGAAAGCTAGACCATGAAAACAGTAACCAAAAGAGAGCTGGAGTTGCTATACCAATATGAGACAAAATATTCTTTAAGACAATATTATTACTAGAGACAAATTGTAACAACTTATTTAGGAGTGTATTATTTACTTTCCAAATATTTGTGAATTTTTCAAATTTCCTTCTGTTGTTGATTTCTAATTTCACTCCATTGTGGTCAGAAAATATACTTTGTATGATTTCAATTCTTTTAAGTCTACTGAGACTTATTTTATGGCCTAACGTGTATTCTATCCTGGTAAATGCTCTATACACACTTGCAAAGTATATGTATTCTGCTGTCACTGAGTGGAGGGCTGTAAAATATGTATGTATGTATGTATATGTATATGTAATGTCAGGTCTGGTTGGTCTATAATGGTGTTCAAGTTTTATATTTCCTTTTTTATCTTTTACTTGGTTGTTCTATCCATTATTGAAAATAGAGTATTGAAATCTCCAACAATTCTGCCATTGATGGGAGAAATAGCAGAAGGAAGGAAATAATAAACATTGAAGTGAAACTAAATTGAGTGGAAAAAATAAAAATCAATGAAACCAAAAGCTAGTTATATGGAAAAATCAACAAAATTGAAAACTTTGATCTAGACTGACAAAGAAAAAGAGAGTAAAATTACTAAATCAGGAATGAAAGCGAGGACATTACTATCAACCTTAAGAAACCAAAATAATTATAAGGGGATACTATCAACAAATGTATATCAACAAACTATATAACTTAGGGGAAGTTTGTCTCTTTGTAGAAAGAAACAAACTACCAAAACTGACTCAAAAAGAAATAGAAAATCAGAATAGACCTCTAATAAATAAAGAGATTGAGTTGGTAACCAAAACACTTACCAGAAAGTAAAGCCCAGACCAGGTGGCTTCCTTGGTGAATTCTACAAAACATTTAAATACACGAATTCACACCAAGTCTTCACAAAGTCTTTCAAAAAAATAGAAGAGGGAGGCCAGGCACAGTGGCTCACACCTGTAATCCAGTGCTTTGGTAAGCCAAGGCAGGAGAATTGCTTGAGATCAGGTGTTCAAGACCAGCCTGGACAACATTGTGAGACCCTGTCTCTACAAAATATTTAAAAATTAGCCAGATGTGGTAGCAAGCACCTGTAGTCCCAGCTACTCAGTTGGCTGAGGCAGGAAGACCACTGGAGCCCAAGAGTTTGAGCCTGCAGTGAGCTATGATTGTGCCACTGCACTACAGTCTGCATGACAGGGCAAGACCCTATCTCTCTAAAAAAAAAAAAAAGAAAAAGAAAAGGAAGGAAGATTCATTATCCTAATACCAAAACAAACAAAGACATCACAAGAAAAGGAAATTACATGGAAATGTATGCAGAGGTCCTCAAAAAAGTACTAGGAAACCAAATCCAGCAGCATATAAAAAGGATTATAAATCCTGACCAACTAGAATTTATCCCAGGAATCCAAAGATGGCTCAATATCTGAAAACTAATCAACGTAATACATTTCATCAATAGAATAATAAACAAAAACCAAATGATTACCTCAATAAATGCTGAAAACCATTTGACAAAATCCAGCACCTTTCACAACAAACTAGTTTTAGGGCTCAGAAAATGATACCCCAAAGTGAAGGCCTCAGAGCAAGCCTCAGAAGTAAGTCTGACCTTCTGCCCTCCCGTCTCTCACCCCTCTTTCTCTCCAGCAAGCCATAGAAACTAGAATTCCTCTTTCCCAAAGTGGATCATAGAACCCTTTTTCCCAGAAGCTAGTTATAAAACATGAAAACATTAATCTTCCACCACCTTTCTGTGTAAAAGCTGGCCATAAAGAAATTATCTAAACAACCTTGTTTGATAGTAGATCATAAGACCCCCATTCCAGAAAGGGATGCCTCATACCTGAGAAGAATTAATGCTGTATAGAGAGAGTCCAAGAAGAATTTGAACAGACAGGCCTTGCTGGGTTTCCCTACCTCAATCTACTGGCATTAAATCAGAGCCTTGATGTTCAGTCATATTTCTATACTGCTGTTCTTTCTTTATCAAATCGAAGCATAAAAATGGGTAGTTTTCCCTGTATCTTTGGGTCTTTATTCTAAAGCCTCTAGTGTTATATAAAACTATAATTAAATAAGTCTGTTATGCTTTTCTCTTTTTAACCTGTCTTTTGTTATAGGAGTGTTGGCTGTGACCCTTATGATGTCAGGGGAAAGGGATAATCTTTTTGCCCCTAGACTAGGAATACAAAGGCTCTTAACCTGATGAAGGGCATCTGGAAACCCACAGCTTACATAATACTTAAAGGCAAAAGACTGAGTGCTTTCCCCCAAATCAGAAATAAGACATGGATGCCCACCCTCACCACTTCCATTCAGTATCGTAGTGGAGGTTCAAACCAGGGGATTGGTCAAGAAAAAGAAACAAAGGACATCCAGACTGCAAAGGAAGAAGTAAAACGATTTCTATTCATGGATGATGTGATCTTAGGGAAAACTCTAAAGCATCCACAAAAAACTATTAGCACTAATAAACGAGTTCAGCAGGGGTGCAGGATACAAGATCAAAATGCAAAAATAATTGTGTTTTTCTACTCTTTCTCTTTCTTTCTTTTCCTTTTTTTTTTTTTTTTTTTTTTTTTTTTGACACAGAGTCTCACTCTATTGCCCAGGCCAGAGTGCAGTGGCGCAATCTTAGCTCATTGCAACCTCCACCTTCTGGGTTCAAGCGATTGTCCTGCCTCAGCCTCCCAAGCAGCTGATATTGCAGGTGTGCATCACCACACCCCGCTAATTTTTTTTTTTTTTTTTTTTTAGTAGAGATGGGGTTTCGCCATGTTGGCCAGGCTGGTCTCGAACTCCTGACCTCAGGTGACCCACCCACCTCAGCCTCCCAAAGTGCTGGGATTGCAGGCGTGAGACACTACACCTGGCCTATACTTTTCCAATGAGAAATTCAAAAATGAAATTAAGAAAAGCAATTCCATTTAGAATAGCATAAAAAAGAATAAAATACTTAGAAATAAATCAAACAAAAGAAATGCAAGATTTGCACACTGAAAACTATAAAACATGATGAAAGAAATTAGCCTAATTATTCTAATAATCAAAAAGTGAAAATCAACCAAATGTCTATCAACTGATGAATGGATAAACAAAATATAGTATATATACATATACACATTAGAATGTTATTCAGCCATAAAAAGGATTGAAGTATGATACCTGCTATATTATGAATGCATCTTGAAATCATTATGCTAAGTGAAAAAATCCAGTTACAAAAGGCCACATATTATTCTATGTATTTAAAATATCCAGATTAGGCAACTCTATAGAGATGGAAAGAAAATAGTTGTTGCCTAAGGTTGAGGGGATGAGGTGACTGGAGGGTGATAAAGGATACAGGGTTTCTTTCTAGGGTGATTTAAATGTTTTTAAATTGATTGTGATGATTATTTCACAACTCTGTGAATACTAAAAAACATTGAACTGTACACTTCAAATGGATGAATTGTATGGCATGTGAATTATATCTCAGTAAAGATGTTACCAAAATATAAACAACTGTCACGGTCATCAAAAACAAGGAAAGTCTGAGAAACTGTCACAGCTAAGAGGAGACTGAGGACACTTGATGACTTACCATAATGTGGGGTCCTGATGGGATCATGCAATAGAAAAATTAAGGAAATGTGAATAAAGTATGTATTTACTTAATAATAATCTATCAACATTGGCTCATTAATCACAATAAATATGTACCATCCTATTGTTTTTTCTGGTTTTTTTTGTATTTGAGTTTTTCTTTTTTTAAATTTTATTATTATTATACTTTAAGTTTTAGGGTACATGTGCACAATGTGCAGGTTTGTTACATATGTATACGTGTGCCATGTTGGTGTGCTGCACCCATTAACTTGTCATTTAGCATTAGGTATATCTCCTAATGCTATCCCTCCCCTCCTCAACCCCACAACAGTCCCTGGAGTGTGATGTTTCCCTTCGTGTGTCCATGTGTTCTCATTGTTCAATTCCCACCTATGAGTGAGAACATGCGGTGTTTGGTTTTCTGTCCTTGTGATAGTTTGCTGAGAATGATGATTTCCAGTTTCATCCATGTCCCTACAAAGGACATGAACTCATCATTTTTTATGGCTGAGTAGTATTCTGTGGTGTATATGTGTGATATTTTCTTAATCCAGTCTATCATTGTTGTTCATTTCAGTTGGTTCCAAGTCTTTGATATTGTGAATAGTGCCACAATAAACATACGTGTGCATGTGTCTTTATAGCAGCATGATTTATAGTCCTTTGGGAATATACCCAGTAATGGGATGGCTGGGTCAAATGGTATTTCTAGTTCTAGATCCCTGAAGAATCAGTACACCGACTTCCACAATGCTTGAACTAGTTTACAGTCCCACCAACAGTGTAAAAGTGTTCCTGTTTGTCCACATCCTCTCCAGCACCTGTTGTTTCCTGACTTTTTAATGATGGCCATTCTAACTGGTATGAGATGGTATCTCATTGTGGTTTTGATTTGCATTTCTCTGATGGCCAGTGATGATAAGCATTTTTTCTTGTGTTTTTTGGCTGCATAAATGTCTCCTTTTGAGAAGTGTCTGTTCATGTCCATTGCTCACTTTTCGATGGGGTTGTTTGTTTTTTTTCTTGTAAATTTGTTTGGGTACATTGTAGATTCTGGATATAAGCCCTTTGTCAGATGAGTAGCTTGTGAAAATTTCTTCACAGATTGGAAAAAACTACTTTAAATTTCATATGGAACAAAAAAAGAGCCTGCATCACCAAGACAATCCTAAGCCAAAAGAACAAAGCTACAGGCATCAGCTACTTGACTTCAAACTATCCTACAAGGCTACAGTAACCAAAACAGCATGGTACTGGTACCAAAACAGACATATAGATCAATGGAACAGAACAGAGCCCTCAGAAATAACGCCACATATCTACAACTATCTGATCTTTGACAAACCGGACAAAAACAAGCAATGGGGAAAGGATTCCCTATGTAATAAATGGTGCTGGGAAAACTGGCTAGCCATATGTAGAAAGCTGAAACTGGATCCCTTCCTTATACTTTATACAAAAATTAATTCAAGATGGATTAAAGACTTATATGTTAGACCTAAAACCACAAAAACCCTAGAAGAAAGCTTAGGCATTACCATTCAGGACATACGCATGGGCAATGACTTCATGTCTAAAACACCAAAAGCAATGGCAACAAAAGCCAAAATTGACAAATGGGATCTAATTAAACTAAAGACCTTCTGCACAGCAAAAGAAACTACCATCAGAGTGAACAGGCAACCTACAAAATGTGCCACATTTTCTTAATCCAGTCTATCATTGTTGGACATTTGGGTTGGTTCCAAGTCTTTGCTACTGTGAATAGTGCCACAATAAACATACGTGTGCATGTGTCTTTATAGCAGCATGATTTATAATCCTTTGGGTATATACCCAGTAATGCGATGGCTGGGTCAAATGGTATTTCTACTTCTAGATCCCTGAGGAATTGCCACACTGACTTCCACAATGGTTGAACTAGTTTACAGTCCCACCAACAGTGTAAAAGTGTTCCTATTTGTCCACATCCTCTCCAGCACCTGTTGTTTCCTGACTTTTTAATGATCGCCATTCTAACTGGTGTGAGATGGTATCTCATTGTGGTTTGGATTTGCATTTCTCTGATGGCTAGTGATGATGAGCATTTTTTCATGTGTTTTTTGGCTGCATAAATGAATTCTTTTGAGAAGTGTCTGTTCATATCCTTTGCCCACTTTGTGATGGGGTTGTTTGTTTTTTTCTTGTAAATTTGTTTGAGTTCATTGTAGATTCTGGACATTAGCCCTTTGTCAGATGAGTAGGTTGCGAAAATTTTCTCCGATTTTGTAGGTTGCCTGTTCACTCTGAGGGTAGTTTCTTTTGCTGTGCAGAAGCTCTTTAGTTTAATTAGATCCCATTTGTCAATTTTGGCTTTTGTTGCCATTGCTTTTGGTGTTTTAGACATGCAGTCCTTGCCCATGCCTATGTCCTGAATGGTATTGCCTAGATTTTCATCTAGGGTTTTTATGGTTTTAGGTCGAACATGTAAGTCTTTAATCCATCTTGAGCTAATTTTTGTATAAGGTGTAAGGAAGGGATGCAATTTCAGCTTTCTACATGTGGCTAGCCAGTTTTCCCAGCACCATTTATTAAATAGGGAATCCTTTCCCCATTGCTTGTTTTTGTCAGGTTTGTCAAAGATCAGATGGTTGTAGATATGCGGCATTATTTCTGAGGGCTCTGTTCTGTTCCATTGATCTATATCTCTGTTTTGGTAGCAGTATCATGCTGTTTTGGTTACTGTAGCCTTGTAGTATAGTTTGAAGTCAGGTAGCAAGATGCCTCCAGCTTTGTTCTTTTGGCTTAGGATTGACTTGGCGATGCGGACTCTTTTTTGGTTCCATATGAACTTTAAAGTAGTTTTTTCCAATTCTGTGAAGAAAGTCATTGGTAGCTTGATGGGGTTGGCATTGAATCTATAAATTACCTTGGGCAGTATGGCCATTTCCACAATATTGATTCTTCCTACCCATGAGCATGGGATGTCCTTCCATTTGTTTGTATCCTCTTATTTCATTGAGCAGTGGTTTGTAGTTCTCCTTGAAGAGGTCCTTCACATCCCTTGTAAGTTGGATTCCTAGGTATTTTATTCTCTTTGAAGCAATCGTGAATGGGAGTTCACTCATGATTTGGCTCTCTGTTTGTCTGTTATTGGTGTATAAGAATGCTTGTGATTTTTGTACATTGATTTTGTATTCTGAGACTTTGCTGAAGTTGCTTTTCAGCTTAAGGAGATTTTGGGCTGAGACAATGCGGTTTTCTAGATATACAATCATGTCATCTGCAAACAGGGACAAATTTGACTTCCTCTTTTCCTAACTGAATAACTTTTATTTCCTTCTCCCGCCTAATTGCCCTGCCAGAAGTTCCAACACTATGTCAACTAGGAGTGGTGAGAGAGGGCATCCCTGTCTTGTGCCAGTTTTCAAAGGGAATGCTTCCAGTTTTTGCCCATTCAGTATGATATTGGCTGTGGGTTTGTCATAGAGAGCTCTTATTATTTTGAGATACGTCCCATCAATACCTAATTTATTGAGAGTTTTTAGCATGAGGGTTGTTGAATTTCGTCAAAGGCCTTTTCTGCATCTATTGAGATAATCATGTAGTTTTTGTTTTTGGTTCTGTTTATATGCTGGATTACATTTATTGATTTTCATATGTTGAACCAGCCTTGCATCCCAGGGATGCAGCCGACCCACTTGATCATGGTGGATAAGCTTTTTGATGTGCTGCTGGATTTGGTTTGCCAGTGTTTCACTGAGGATTTCTGCATCAATGTTCATCAAGGATATTGGTCTAAAATTCTCTTTTTTGGTTATGTCTCTGCCAGGCTTTGGTATCAGGATGATGCTGGCCTCATCAAATGAGTTAGGGAGGATTCCCTCTTTTTCTGTCAATGGGAATAGTTTCAGAAGGAATGGTACCAGCTCGTCCTTGTACCTCTGGTAGAATTCGGCTGTGAATCTGTCTAGTCCTGGACTTTTTTTGGTTGGTAAGCTATTGATTATTGCCACAGTTTCAGAGCCTGTTATTGGTCTATTCAGAGATTTAACTTCTTCCTGTTTTAGTCTTGGGAGGGTGGATGTGTCGAGAAATTTGTCCATTTCTTCTAGATTTTCTAGTTTACTTGCATAGAGGTGTTTGTAGTATTCTCTGATAGTAGTTTGTATTTCTGTGAGATTGGTGGTGATATTCACTTTATCATTTTTTATTGCATCTATTTGATTCTTCTGTCTTTTCTTTTTTATTAATCTTGCTAGCAGTCTATCAATTTTGTTGATCTTTTCAAAAAACCAGCTCCTGGATTCATTATTTTTTGAAGGGTTTTTTGTGTCTCAATTTCCTTCAGTTCTGCTCTGATTTTAGTTATTTCTTGCCTTCTGCTAGTTTTTGAATGTGTTTGCTCTTGCTTTTCTAGTTCCTTTAATTGTGATGTTAGGGTGTCAATTTTGGATCTTTCCTGCTTTCTCTTGTGGGCATTTAGTGCTATAAATTTCCCTCTACACACTGCTTTGAATGTGTCCCAGAGATTCTGGTATGTTGTGTCTTTGTTCTTCTTGGTTTCAAAGAAGATCTTTATTTCTGCCTTCATTTTGTTATGTACCCAGCAGTCACTCAGGAGCAGGTTGTTCAGTTTCCATGTAGTTGAGTGGTTTTGAGTGAGTTTCTTAATCCTGAGTTCTAGTTTGATTGCGCTGTGGTCTGAGAGACAGTTCGTTATAATTTCCGTTCTTTTACATTTGCCAAGGAGTGCTTTACTTCCAACTACATGGTCAATTTTGGAATAGATGTGGTGTGGTGCTGAAAAGAATGTATATTCTGTTGATTTGGGGTGGAGACTTCTGTAGATGTCTATTAGGTCCGCTTGGTGCAGAGCTGTGTTCAATTCCTGGGTATCCTCGTTAACTTTCTGTCTTGTTGATCTGTCTAATGTTGACAGTGGGGTGTTAAAGTCTCCCATTATTATTGTGTGGGAGTTTAAGTCCCTTTGTAGGTCACTCAGGACTTGCTTTATGAATCTGGGTGCTCCTGTGTTGGGTGCATATATATTTAGGATAGTTAGCTCTTCTTGTTGAATTGATCCCTTTATCATTATGTAATGGCCTTCTTTGTCTCTTTTGATCTTTGTTGGTTTAAAGTCTGTTTTATCAGAGACTAGGATTGCAACCCCTGCCTTTTTTTGTTTTCCATTTGCTTGGTCAATCTTCCTCCGTCCCTTTATTTTGAGTCTATGTGTGTCTCTGCACGTGAGATGGGTTTCCTGAATACAGCACACTGATGGGTCTTGACTCTTTATCCAATTTGCCAGTCTGTGTCTTTTAATTGGAGCATTTAGCCCATTTACATTTAAAGTTAATATTGTTATGTGTGAATCTGATCCTGTCATTATGATGTTAGCTGGTTATTTTGCTCATTAGTTGATGCAGTTTCTTCCTAGCCTTGATGATCTTTACATTTTGGCATGTTTTTGCAGTGGCTGGTACCGGTTGTTTCTTTCCATGTTTAGTGCTTCCTTCAGGAGCTCTTTTAGGGCAGGCCTGGTGGTGACAAAATCTCTCAACATTTGCTTGTCTGTAAAGTATTTTATTTCTCCTTCACTTATGAAGCTTAGTTTGGCTGGATATGAAATTCTGGGTTGAAAATTCTTTTCTTTAAGAATGTTGAATATCGGCCCCCACTCTCTCTTCTGTCTTGTGGAGTTTCTGCCGAGAGATGCGCTGTTAGTCTGATGGGCTTCCCTTTGTGGGTAACCCGACCTTTCTCTCTGGCTGCCCTTAACATTTTTTCTTTCATTTCAACTTTGGTGAATCTGACAATTATGTGTCTTGGAGTTGCTCTTCTCAAGGAGTATCTTTATGGCGTTCTCTGTATTTCCTGAATCTGAATGTTGGCCTGCCTTGCTAGATTGGGGAAGTTCTCCTGGATAATATCCTGCAGAGTGTTTTCCAACTTTTTTCCATTCTCCCTGTCACTTTCAGGTACACCAATCAGATGTAGATTTGGTCTTTTCACATAGTCCCATATTTCTTGGAGGCTTTGTTCATTTCTTTTTATTCTTTTTTCTCTAAACTTCCCTTCTTGCTTCATTTCATTCATTTCATCTTCCATTGCTGATACCCTTTCTTTCAGTTGGTCGCATTGGCTCCTGAGGCTTCTGCATTCTTCATGTAGTTCTCGAGCCTTGGCTTTCAGCTCCATCAGCTCCTTTTAGCAGTTCTCTGCATTGGTTATTCTAGTTATGCATTTGTCTAATTTTTTTCAAAGTTTTTAACTTCTCTGCCATTGGTTTGAATTTTCTCCTGTAGCTCGTAGTAGTTTGATCTATTGAAGCCTTCTTCTCTCAACTCATCAAAGTCATTCTCCATCCAGCTTTGTTCCATTGCTGGTGAGGAGCTGCGTTCCTTTAGAGGTGGAGAGGTGCTCTGCTTTTTAGAGCTTCCAGTTTTTCTGCTCTGTTTTTTCCCCATCTTTGTGGTTTTATCTACTTTTGGTCTTTGATGATGGTGACATACAGATGGGTTTTTGGTGTGGATGTCCTTTCTGTTAGTTAGTCTTCCTTCTAACAGACAGAACCCTCAGCTGCTGGTCTGTTGGAGTTTGCTAGAGGTCCACTCCAGATGCTGTTTGCCTGGGTATCAGCAGCAGTGGCTGCAGAACAGCAGTGGCTGTAGAACAGCAGATATTGGTGACCTGCAAAAACTTCCTCTGGAAGTTTTGTCTCAGAGGAGTACCCAGCTCTGAGAGGTGTGAGTCTGCCCCTACTGGGGGGTGCCTCCCAGTTAGGCTGCTTGGGAGCCAGAGACCCACTTGAGGAGGCAGCCTGCCCATTCTCAGATCTCCAGCTGCATGCTGGGAGAACCACTACTGTATTCAAAGCTGTCAGACAGGGACATTTAAGTCTGCAGAGGTTACTGCTGTCTTTTTGTTTGTCTGTGCCCTGCCCCCAGAGGTGGAGCCTACAGAGGCAGGCAGGCCTCCTTGAGCTGTGGTGGGCTCCACCCAGTTCGAGCTTCCTGGCTGCTTTGTTTACCTAATCAACTCTGGGCAATGGCAGGCGCCCCTCCCCCAGCCTTGCTGCCACCTTGCAGTTTGGTCTCAGATTGCTGTGCTAGCAATCAGTGAGACTCCATGGGCATAGGACCCTCTGAGCCTTGTGCAGGATATAATCGCCTGGTGTGCTGTTTTTTAAGCCCGTTGGAAAAGCGCAGTATTAGGGTGGGAGTAACCCGATTTTCCAGGTGCCATCTGTCACCCCTTTCTTTGACTAGGAAAGGGAACTCCCTGACTCCTTGCACTTCCCGAGTGAGGCAATGCCTCACCCCGCTTCAACTCCTGCATGGTGCGCTGCACCCACTGTCCTGCACCCACTGTCTGGCACTCCCTAGTGAGATGAACCTGGTACCTCAGATGGAAATGCAGAAATCACCCGTCTTCTGCGTCGCTCACACTGAGAGCTGTAGACCAGAGCTGTTCCTATTCAGCCATCTTGGCTCCACTCCCGTCCTATTGTTAAGACGTTAACATTACCAGAAACTGCCTATGGGGTCTATATACTATCTTTGCAATTTTTCTTTCATCTAAAACTATGCTAAAATTAGAGTTTATTTATTTATTTAGGGACAGAGTCTCACTCTGTCACCCAGGCTGTATAGTAGTGGCACAGTCTTGGCTCATTGCAACCTCTGCCTCCCAGGTTCAAGCGATTCTCCTGCCTCAGCTTCCCAAATTGCTGGGATTCCAGGCGTGCGCCACCACACTCAGATAATTTTTGTACTTTTAGTGGAGACAGGGTTTCACCATGTTGGCCAGGCTGGTCTCAAACTCCTGACATCAAGTGATCCACCTGCCTTGGCATCCCAAAGTGCTGGGATTACAGGCGTGAGCCACCACACCCAGCCAAGTTTATTTTTAAAAAGACATCTTTGCAATTTTGAGGGAGGTGCTTGAGAAGTCCGTTTAATTACATTTGTATCAATTCTCCCTTGCTTTACATATTTAGTCGCTATTGTTTTTGGTGCACACAGATTTGACTTATTCACACATCATAGCTTTTATCAGTAGCTATTTATGTTGTTCAGTGCTCTTTCCCCTAAATCCCATGTTAATTTTAATAAGGCTATTTCAGCAGCCCCATGGCACACATGGTTTCTGCCTGGCCACAGTGACGTGGCATCTTTGGTACTCTTATTGACCTCCTCTCCTCATCATAGACTACTTCGGAGTCTCCACCACTTTAAGACTTCGGGAACTTTTTTGCTTCACCTGTGTCCCCACCTCCCAGTTCATAAATTTGCTGAATACTTATTAGGATCCCCCACATCCCTTCTGTTTCAAGGATTTTTGCCTTTGCTCTCTCGTGTTTCATGACAGCAACTTCTCCACATCCATCCATAGTGCTTTTGTTATTCGCCTCATTTTTCTGGTTTCCCGCAACTTGAGTTGTGGGGGGCAGTTAGTGATTTCCTAACTATTTTCTTCAGATGGAGCATGTGGGTGATATACACCAACGTTTGCATAAAGAGAATATTTTTAGATCCTTTTTTAACATTTTATGTCCATTTTTAAACACTTCACTACTTCAAAAATCAAAGGAATCCTGAAGTTTATGAACAACTGAAGAAGGCGTTAATGAAGAGAGATCGCGATTCAAACTGTCTCTCTATCCCTTGATTTCTGCAGAAGGGTGGGAAGATCTGTTTCCAGTCTGGGAAAGGTGGAAGTTTTTCTCTTCCTTGAGAGACTCAGAAATCCCCAGGATTGGGCTGAGTGCAGTGGCTCATGCCTGTAATCCCAGCACTTTGGGAGGCTGAGGTGGGCAGATCACCTGAAGTCAGGAGTTTGAGACCAGCCTGGCTGACATGACAAAACCCTGTCTCTACTAAAAATACAAAAATTAGCCAGGTGTGATGGCGCACACCTGTCATCCCAGCTACCCAGGAGGCTGAGGTAGGAAAATTGCTTGAACCTGGGAGGCAGAGGTTGCAGTGACCGGAGATTGCACCACTGCACTCCAGCCTAGGCAACAGAGTGAGACTCGGTCTCAAAAATAAAAAAGAAAGAAATCTCCAGGAGTGAAGACAGAAATTGAAGGAGCAGCCAGAAAGTATTTAATGCAAATTTTAATACAGTCAGCCTAAGTAGAGGCCAGCTCAGCCTACTGGAAAGGGAGTTGAGGCTAAATAGAGCAGAGGCTCTGGGAAAGGAGCCAGCCAAGCCAACCCAGGTGATAAGAGGTAGACAGTCCTTTTTTTGCTCTCACCTCAGAGTCCTCACCATGCAAGGCCTGGTTTTTCAAATAGCCTTCCTTACAGATAAAAGCCATGCCTCAGTACAAATGAATTCTTGCTCTGATACCACTCAGATGTATTTTAAAGCATTGTTCCAACAGACTGATTCCACAGTAAAAGAGAGGAAGGGCGGGGTGAGAGAAAGGAGCCCAGAAGTTTCCTTGTCTGTCTCTATGTGAATCTGCCAGGCCTTTGTAACAATCACACTTAACTTGAGAGTATCTGGAAGAATGGGCCATTTTTCATTTTCCAGAGAGAATGGCCAGCACCTATAGATTTAATAGTTCCAGAGAAAGACTAAACATAACATTTAGGATCTCTGACAAGTTTAACTGAAGATTGCACCCCAGGACAAGTGGGGTGAGTTACTTTGCTATTTCCTCCTATATATGATATAATTTTTAGTACAATCACATTTTCTCAGATCCCAAGGAAGAGCCCTACGGGATATTTTTAATTATAAGGTAGACTTAGCATTTGGCCCTATGTATTATGAAACATCTTTGCCAACCTCAGATAGTTGAGTCCTAGGACCAGATGGGAGCATTCGTACCCATCTGGGCTTATACGAGGCACTTCAGTTCCTCTTATCCTCAAATCTGCTCTCACCTCATCGTCTGAACGTACAACATCTGTGGCTTTGTTCACCCTCACACTCTCTGATGGGAAGCTGTATAATTTGATCCGTTGTACATTAAAGGTGTTTCGTTAGGATGATCATTTAAAATACACACACAAAAAGGCACACTCCAGGGTACCACATATTAAACATTTTATCTTTTCTTTTAAAACAATCAGAGCTAAATGTTTTTATAGATAATCCCAGACCTCATTATAGGGGAGTAAGTGCATACTCTTATAAACCATTCTTTCTCAATAACCTGGCTTACGAATATCTTCCTCTGCTCTCTTCCGATTTTCACATTTATCCCAGTTTCCTACCTTTTGAATTTCAGCAGAATCTTCTCTGTCTTGTGTAGCCTTGGCTGTGTTCTCCTGACCTCAGATCCAGAGACGATTCTCGTGGGTTATCTACCTAATGCCACCCACAACATGAAAGCCGGCCTGCAGCCGACTGTCAGGAGCTTTTGCCTTTACGTGGTTATCATGCTCTGCATGTCTTTTGGAAAGGAAAAAAAATCAGTGAAGCACTGCTGGTCTTGCTGCATCTTCAGGATTATTATTATTATTATTATCATCATTATCGAGAAATGGTTGACTCTGCAATTGGACAGATTCTCCTTCAAAAGGCAAAGATGCCATAGGAGCAAAGGAGTGGAGACACCTCATTGTCTATCCCCTGCCTCTGGGATGGGCTGGGGCCATTCTAGAATTTCAGAGTATTCATTCTCTCCACATAGGATGGCTCAATGTTTATGCTTAATTGGAATAAGTTTCCTTAGCATAACAGAAGCTTCGCTGAACATCCTCCAGTTCTCCCAGTTAACAGCGGTGTCCCTCCTCCTCTACCAGGCTGAGCCATTATAATCTCTTCCTCAGGAATATGGATTGGGAATGTATAGCAAGGCCCCTGGTATGTAAACGCAGGTACTGCTGGTGGCTGTGTTTTCTACCGTGTGGACTGGAGAACGAGGAAGCAAAGACACAGGAGGAGGAGAATGTGCAGAGAGGAGTGAGATGAAAGCAAAGAAAGGGTTCCCCTTGCTGACAGCCAGGCCTCTCCCTGATTCCATTCTTTCCTGAAAGCCTTGCTGCATCACGGTTCCGTGAGTACCGTTCTATGCTTACAATTCTCTCTCACTTATTTTGTTTTTGTTTTTGTTTTTTGAGACAGGGTCTCACTCTGTCATCCAGGTTGGAGTGCAATGGTGGGATCTCAGCTCACTGCAACCTAAACCTGCCAGATTCAAGCGATTCTCCTGCCTCAGCATCCAGAGTAGCTGGGACTATAGGCATGC
Source organism: Hylobates moloch (assembly GCF_009828535.3). Classification (NCBI taxonomy): domain Eukaryota; kingdom Metazoa; phylum Chordata; class Mammalia; order Primates; family Hylobatidae; genus Hylobates; species Hylobates moloch. Next base: position 83,778,256 of record NW_026652281.1, read on the forward strand.
ACCACCACACCCAGCTAATTTTTTGTAGTTTTAGTAGAGACGGGGTTTCACTGTGTTGGTCATGCTGGTCTCAAACTCCTGACCTCAAATGATACTCCTGCCTTGGCCTCCCAAAGTGCTGGGATTAAGGTGTGAGCCATCACACCCAGCCTCTCCCTCATTTATTTTTTCCCTTAAAACAGCTCAAGTAAGCTTCTGATATAACCAAAATCTTCCTTACTGATAAACACATGTAACTGTTAAAGAATTGTTATTCTTTCTCTTCTCCTTTTGCCTCTTCCACTTTATCATCTGGTGTTTTGCCTTCGTGGTTTTGCTGTGGATGCAAATGTATACTTGTGCGTTCTAAGTCGATTTGCCAGTCCATATGGAAAAAATGAAAGACAGATTCATCCTATTCATAAACAAATGCAGGGAAAGGCATTCCAGAGCCTGCCCTGGTGAGTCACCTGCACCCTCTCCTGTGGGGCAGTCACTCTTTAGCACAAGTCTGTGTGGAAAGGCAGAGATGGGGATTGTAGGTGCTTTCTTTTTTTTTTTTTTCAAGAGAAACCAGAAATAACCATTTTTATGAGAAATCTCTTAATTTTGAATTGTCGACTCAAATTATGTCTATGCAGTAGACCAGCCCCCTCCCCACTGCAAAAAAAGTTTGCAGGCTACTTGAGCTCTCTACTTTACATCCTGTTAGTCATACTGTGGTCTGAGGACCCGCAGCAGCAGCAGCACTCAGGAACTTACCAAAAATGCAGAATCTCAGGCCTACCCCAGACAGGATGAGTCAGAATCTGTATTTTAACAATGTCCCCAGGTCATTTGTCTGCATATTAAAGATTGAGAAATCCTGGCTTAGTTCACTTGTTCCTAAATTTGGCTACATATTAAAACTGCCCAAGGAACTTTAAAAAAAAATATAGTAATACCTGAATTCCACTCCCAGGGATTTTGTTTTAATTAGTCTGGAATGCAGCCTGGGCATAAAAAAATAAAAACTCCCTGGGTGATGTTAACAGGTAACAAACGTAAATGTAAAGAACTGCTGGTCTACCACAGGACCCAACACCACTTCCTACTGTCTCCCAGGTACTGTCCAACAGCTCACTCAGACCTTATCTGCCTTGGCTTCTGAACTGGCAGCTCCAGGTCTGGAGTCTCAAGACTTTCACAGGAGGTGCAAGTTGTAGCTCCACAAATATTGCCAGAAGATAATTTTGGGAGAGGAGTGGGGAAGAGCATTTTAATTTTTAATTTAATGACCCTAAATTAGAAGACAGGACTTTCTCAAATGCCACAAAGAAATAGTGAGTATGAACATCTTAGAAAAATAACTATTATAGTCAAAAGTACTCAATTGCACAGAACAAAGATTCCAAATGCAGAGGATTTAAACCTGTATCTTAAATGATCTTAGGCTTCTGAAAATCCCAGTTCTTTGAAAATGTGGCCAAATAAGAAGGGAGAGAATAGCAACAGCAAAATAACCAAGGTTGAACACTGAGAGAAAGGATGCTTAAAATTAGAGTGCAGGAAAAACGTCTTCTTTTACATTCTGACCCCTTGTCTCACCACTCTGATCATTGCTTCTATAACACATTCCAGCAGCTAAAACAAGCTTTTTGCTTGTATCTGAATGTCTGTATAAAATTCTTCCAATGTGATAAACTGCAAACAAAAACCAAACCCCCAATTTTTTATCCCCTCTGTATCAATGCCCTGTGCAATGTGATCTGTGGCTCCTCCCCTCAAGAGGTAGAGTCTTTCACCCCATCCTTTGAATCTGGGCTTCCTGTAGCCAATAGAATGTGTGGAAACTGTGCTCCCAGTCCTGGGCTTAAGCTTCAAGAGACCTTGCATGCTGCTGCTGTCTCTCCTGGAGCACCAGTACTGCAAAGTGAGCAAGCTGGATTCGCTGGATTTGGAGAAGACCCAAGGCCCTCCTATACCTCTCAACAGCCAGCCAATCCCCAGCAGTTGAGAAAGCCCCGCCAATGTCAGCAGTCATCTGCCTAACCCATAGCTGACCAAAAATGCATGAGCAAGGCCAGAGGAATCACCCAGCTGGCCCACAGCACAGTGAGTTAAGTAAATACTTCATTGGTTACATAGCAATAGCTAACGGACATACCCAGCTTAGAGAATTTCAATTTAAACATTAATGTTCTAAAGAAATGGAGTTCAAAGAAATAACTGGAAAATAGTTAAGCAAAACTCGGGAACACTAAGGAAAGAATAAGCTTCTTTTGTCAATTTTGTTCCTCCATTGAGTCATTTAGGGACTGCTGTGTTACTTTGATAAGTCAAGGAGCTGAGCAAAATTGAGGCCAGCTGGTTGGAGGTAGCGCATATTGACAGGATGTCCCTGGGCACCAGCATCTGACAATAACTTCCTATCCACTTCCTAATTCCACCTCCACTACTGCTCCTTTTATATTTTCATCTACTTATTGAGCATTGTAATTTGAACACCAAATTTAAATATGAACAATGTTCATGTTCTGAATAACATCACGTTTATGGATTCCTTAGATAATTCTTATGACTGAGTACGATTTCCAAAAAGATAAAAACATCACATGTCCTAGGGCTTTCTGCAAACTTCCTAAGAAAATGGAACTGTTTCATAAGAAACTGCTTTCAATATTCTTGTTAGAAAATCAGTTTAAAATTTAGCTCAAATGGCAAAAGAAAAAAAAAGTCAGCATTTATAAGACACCATATGCATCACAGACTCAGTCTTCTCTCTCCTCTGACAAATTAGAAGTAGTGTTCAATCCTTGGGCAGTAGGCAGCTTTGTAGACAAGAGAATTATTCTGCTTGTAGCTCCCTATGACACAGGATTAAGGCTGGATTTTTGCAAACTTCTCCTCGCCTTCCTAGCTGACTTGATTTGCCAAGAAGTGAACAGAATCAGCCACATAATCCTATTCTAAGGCCATTCATAGTTTCTGAAGAAAGCCGGTGGCTGCCCCAGATCATGGGATAGCCCAAAGATGAACAATATTTGTATTGAGAAGCCAGATCTACTTTCAGGAGGTAAATAAAAGATTCACTTCCAGGTAAATACAAGACTAATGAAGGAAATTGCATTTTTCTCTTAATGGTGAGGTTGGTAAGCCAAGCACATGGCATATTTATGGATCTCTGTCATGGGCATTATGAAGAATAAAGAAGCCATCTCCCACGCAGTGACTGCTCTCAAGGAGCTCACAATCTGGTTACGGAGACATGATGGTCACATCCGAGAATGAGGCATGTAGATCAATACCTCCAAGAGGTGTTGTTCAGATGGTAAACGGTACCTGAGTGACCAGAGTTAGAGGACACAAGACTATGCTGTGAGCTGGATAAGTCATGGAAGGCCATGGGAAAAAAATCAAGAAATCAACGGCAAGATTGAGCATGCTGTTTATTAACTACTCCTCCAGAAGTATGTCCTGGCTGGCTGACTCGTTCATACACACACACACACACACACACACACACACACCCAGTGATAATGCTGTATTTGTCCCATCAAACCACCCATCTACTGAGAGTCTCAGGAAAGACAGCTGTGTAGTAGGTCGCTATTGTCATTTCTTCACATTATCTTGAGCTAGACACCACCTAGGACAGGCAAGCTCCTAGAGAAGGAAATGGTCCCAGGTGTTACCAGTGAGACGAGAGCAACCCAGGCATGTGAATCAGGAGCACACAACAAAGCATCTTTTGATACATCCTTGTGAATAGCAATTCTTAGAAAGCTTTCCATCGGGCACCATCTGGATGCATAACTACCATTATGACAAAATAGCACTTGCTTCCACTCCAGCCACGCTTATATCTTATATCATTGGCTCATAAAACTTGGGAGTTTTATGAGCCTTTATTTATTTATTTATTTATTTATTTTTTAGACAGAGTCTCACTCTGTCACCAGGCTGGAGTGCAGTGGCGCGATCTCGGCTCACTGCAATCTCTACCTCCCATGTTCAAGCAATTCCCCTGCCTCAGCCTCCTGAGTGGCTGGGACTACAGGTGCCTGCCACCACACCCAGCTAATTTTTTGTATTTTAGTAGAGACAGGGTTTCACCATGTTGGCCAGGATAGTCTCGATCTTCTGACCTCGTGATCTGCTCGCCTCAGCCTCCCAAAGTGCTGGGATTACAGGCGTGAGCCACCGCGCCCAGCCGAGCCTTTATTTTTAAAAATTAAGAAAAACTTTATCTTTACACAGTTGGTTTTCAATACAATTGTAGCACATTTTCCAAAATGCCAAGTAATCTCAAAGTAATTTACATCTGAACTAGGAATATGTCAGGTTTTCAGGATATTTCTCTTCCTACTTCCTAAATTGTGCTCTGACGAATCTAGTAGTAAAATTAGTTAAGTATTCAACTAGGCACAAACTGCATGATTAGAGAGGATAGCTGTGAGAGCTGGAAGGAAACCAGCCTGATTTAAAATTTATCAAGAGATGATTTAATTCCATGCAGTGAGAATTTCCTGCACTGTGAGGGAACTGGTCATCATTATTCATTAAGACACAACCCACATGCAGTTAGATTAAGGGATGATCATTTGGGGACCTCACTAGTTTTTCCATACAAATTTGACCCCATTGTCCTAGCAGCACAGACCAACCTATAGATGGCAATTTTACCTTGTGGGTCATTAAAATGAGCCTCTCCTTCTAGCTTTATCCAGCAGACACTGCCTAGCTATGCTACAATCAACCTGAAATGTGCTGCATGTTGCATCTTGCTGCCTTAATTAAAGTACACCAATCATCCAATTACACTGCGTGATTTCTCAAGCATCTCTTAAAACAAGCCCCATGAAAGCCAGGAGGAAAAAATCCAACTGAAGAAGGGAAGCCCCAGGATTTCAACAGGTTCTAACCACAAAGGCTTCAATTTGTTCCTAGGTGTATAATAAGGAGAAATGAAACAAGATTCTTAATCTTCTGCATGGCCTTCAACAGGAAGGAAACAGTGCAGCTGAAGGAGGTAAACACGAAGCTACTCACCCAGCTTCATGCTACGCTATGTCTGGCCTCTCCAGTTGTTTCTCTCCCTCTAGGCTGACCAAGCTGGATGGCCTCACCTTGACTGCTAACACATAAATCTTTGCAAGGAAACAGTTCACTTAACTGACTATATCATCTACTAGAAAAGTCATTCTTTACATTTGATAAAGTCACCTACAAAAGGGATCTTTTGCAGAATGAGTGCAACAAAATGTCTCTTTACAAATAAAACCCAAGCATCCATGTGTAGACTTCTTTAGATAAATGTAACCAAGACTTTCTGACACAACACAGATCACTCAGTACACCTGATCTCATTTAATCTCAATCGTCCTACGTGGGGACCTTGACATTCAGAGTGAGTAAATAATGTGCTTTCAGACAGACAGGAGGTAAGCGGCGGAATAAGACAATGTTGTTGGACAATTTGAAAAAACAAGGCCAGATTCCATCCACTTCTTCTCAGAGGACTGTGAGACATGGTTGGGAGCATGGACTCCAGAAGCAGATCAACTTGGGTTTGAATTCTGTGTTTATTGCTTTCTAGCTCCATGGCCCTGACAAAGATATTGAACCTCCCCTGAGCCTCAGTTTCTTCATCTCAAAGATGGAAAAACTCCCCTCTATCTTAAAAGATTGCAATAAGGATGAGATGCAGTAAGAATGAATGTGCAGTATCTGACGTGACGGGCATATTCAGTCGATGCTGGCTTTCATTATTTATGGAACAATTGTCCTTGGTTTCATCTCCTTTCAGTCTCTTACTGAAGTAGCTTGAGAGCTTTAGGTAAAACAACTTCCAACAGATGGATCTAAGAAGCAACTGGAGATCATTTGCCATGATGGTGATGAAGCATTAATTAAGTTGGAATTACTACCCAAACTCAACTAGGCAGGAGAGATCCAGGAGGAAGTCCAGTCTATTGGTTTCTCAGCAGAAGAAGAGCTTTGCTTATGGTAAGACTAGAGCTGGAGGCAGAGGGATGTGGAGTTGAGTGGAGGTGGGGAGCCCTTATCACCTATGGCTTTCACTTTGGTTAAGACTGCGTTCTTTTTTTTTTAGATGGAGTTTCACTCTTGTTGCCCAGTCTAGAGTGCGGCGGCGCAATCTAGGCTCACTGCAACCAGTGCCTGCCAGATTCAAGCAATTCTCCTGCCTCAGCCTCTCCTGAGACTACCTGCGGGCACGTGCCCCAATGCCTGGCTAATTTTTTTGGGATTTTTAGTAGAGACAGGGTTTTGCTATGTTGGCCAGGCTGGTCTCAAACTCCTGACCTCAAGTGATCTGCCCGCCTCAGCCTCCCAAAGTGCTAGGATTACAGGTGTGAGCCACTGCGTCTGGCCTAAGACTACATTCTTTGCACTACACTCTTGACCAAGATGAATCTTGAACATAGAGTGCTGCAAGAGACTCTATTTCAATCCACTGGCTCCCATGGCCAGCCACCTGCCTTATCCAATTGGGAAACAGAGATGAAATTAAATTGCTGCAGCATCTCTCCCCCACTCCTGAGAAACCAGTGAAGGATGGCAGACTGGCTGGCTATGGCCATTTAGAGAGCAGACCATTCTGTGTTAATGAGGCAGAAACCAGCCGGACTGCAAAGCTGGGAAAGACGCATCTTTTCTGTTCTTGTAGAGGGACCTCGGGGAAAGACAATGTCCTACGGCAAAGTGCATGAAATGAATCAGTATCTTGTTAGTACAGTGACATCTCTATCCGTTCAAAGTTTCCCAAACCAGAAGGGGCATGAAAAACTTTTCAAAGAGTTAGAAGAGTAACCAAAAATAAGATAAAAGAATTATATATGAGCCCACTGCCCAAACTTCAAAGCAGCACAGTTCACCCACAGCATGGAGATGAAAGGGGTTGGATTGGATCTGAGAGCCGTCATGAAAGACATAGGTGGACCAGAAGCAAAGGAAGTGTCCAGTCCCATCCAGAGGCACCATGGGGAGGGGAGGGAGAAGAGGCTGAGGATGCTCTTTCTCCCAAGGCGATGCTTCCCCAGTGTTTCTTGTCGTTGTTCCGCATTCTAGGTTCTATGTTGACACAGGTGAAAGACATCAAAGAGCCTGAATGTGAAAGCAAGACCGCAAGATACAGCATTCTTTTCACAAGAAATGCAGAGAAACAGCCCAGAGGTGACCTGTGCTTACTGCAGCCCATTGCCCAAACAGTGGGCCAGGGACCTCTGTCGTGATCACGCTTGCAACTCAGCGATGTATTTCATCACCCGGTAGTGGGGCTGCTGCCAATTCCACCTCTATGAAATGTTGCAGAGTAGAGACATTTTACAGGAAGAATGTTGTCAGAGTGCTGTTCATCTCCACCGAGGCACAGACAGAAGAATAAATAAACCCAGGCTTGGAAAGTGGGGGTTGGTTATGGTCTCACCCTCTTTCTCCATCCCTTTATGAGTGAGACCATCATGGCTTCGGAGAGTTAACCAATTTCTGTAAGGTTTCGCAGCCAAGGTCAGAAATAGAACTAGGACTAGAATCTATACAGATTTAGAGGAACAAAACTCTTCATCGTTAGGAAGTTAAACCCAGGAGTGTGACTGAATGGATGGGAAATGAAAAACAGGACTGATTTTCTTACCATTGTGAGAGCTCACAAGAATCTTTCAAAATCCTTCCCAGGCCTGAGAGGCTACAAACCATGAAGACATCAACAACAAAGAGGAAAAGCCAGGAGTTGGGTGGCACGTGGGCAGGAGATACTGGAGGATGCAAGGCAGGCAGATCATCGAGGAAGACCGCTGGGCTGAAATTTTACCACAGTTTGGCCTCAAGCAGAGAAATGAGAGCTTCCAATATACAAGGCGCCCTTCTGGTTGCTGCTGAGCACACAGAGATGAAGAAGCACCCGCCAGAGGGCAGGGAGAGGAATAATGCCGCAGTGTCGGACACAGATCTGACAGTCACTTTCATGTACGTTTCCTCACAGTGAGCCCCTGGGCTAAGTATTGTTTTCTCTATTTTACAGAGAGGAACATCAAACCGTGACAGAAAAAGAGTCAGTGTGATGTGTTTGCGCATTATCTTCCTGTCCCTTTATGTAAGAATTTAGGCAGAAATGGGTAAATACATAAAGAAACTAGGATGTGTTCATGAAAACTGATGTTTCAACAAATCTAAAGACAGTAACATGGGAAAATGAAAGAAGCTCTCTGGTGCCTGCAGCCTCGCCATCTCCTCATGCACAAGGATGCGTCTCCTCGAAAGTGCCCTTGCTCTGCAGCTGAACCAGAGGCTGCCTGACCCTCTCCACTGCAGGGAGTGAGGCAGAGCACCACTGTGAGGCTTCCCTGAGGCACAGGTTAAGACAGGTGGACATTCTTCTGTAAACATTGGAGAAGTCACAAAAGGTTTCTGAACAGAAGAAGAATCTGATTGGATATGATGCTTATAGGGGAGCTGGACTGGGAAGACAAAACTCAGGTTTGAAAAGCTGGTGGGAAGATGTGGAGCAGTCAAGACGAGAGGTAGCAAAGAGAGGTGCTGAAAGTGGAAAGAGAAACAGCGCCCTACATTTAGACAGCCTGCAGGGTGAATCCACGTAGATGTGGTCATGTGGTACGGTACCATTAGGCCAACGCATGCATTTAGCAAGACTCTTCTAGAGATGATGGCTTCAAGCCAAAGGGCTATTATGGTGGGAAGCGTACCCCAGTAGGTAGCTGGGGAAGGGCGTCTTTCTGGGAGGGAAGACACTGGAGCCTCTCAAATCCTGGCAAAGTGACTCCTGCTTTCCTTAGCTTCCCATCACCAGAGAGCACCTTTCTCTACCACATCAACCAGATAAGAAATGAAAAGACAGGGATTTTTTTTGTTCTGTTCCATCCTTGGTGTCCTTGTCTCTTCCCCTTGTGCCCATGTTCTAACCCAGAAGTGTTGTTCCACCAAAGCCACCTTGCTGGTTCCCTGAAAAGCAGGCAGAATCCTGTCTTGCACCTGAGAGACTATTGGAAAAGCACTTTGATGATTACCTTTTGTTAATGTGCAGAATAGATTTTTAAATCATCAGTTCTATTACCTGGCCCTATCCCTGGGCTTCCTGCAGAGCTGACCCCATGCCCTGCTTTCTTCGTCTATCACAAACATAAAAACTCTTTAAAGATCCATTACCTCCTCCTGCACCCCCCATTATTATAACCTTCGTTCTAGCTGTCAAGAGACCTTGCTACAGAAAAGAATGCTATAATTCAGCATTAGCTTACCAGAAAACACTGGTGGGAGTTGAAATCACAAGCAGGCAGAGAATAAAGTAGAATCAAAAATCATCATGAAGCCATTTTCACCTCCCACTCTCCACTCTAACCAAGACAATAACCCTTGTTTGTGAGGAGCATAAAGATTTGCTCCTGTGTATCTTAGGAAGAACATTGTGATGGTTAGCCCCTGTTATTTTTTTTAAGTGTCAGGATTCTCACTCCTGCCCTGGAAAAGAGCCATATATTTTAGAAATGCTCTGATCTCTTATCCACAATCAGCAGGGAAAAAAATGTATAATTTAGCTAACTTTCAGCAGACGATGTTTGGACTGGATTCCAAAAGCAGATGACGTGGGTAATTGGCAATTCTCTGCCACTGAGGACCATGACAAATGTTGCAGAAGGGCTTGGCCAGCGGTTCCGCAAGAAGTCCTTTGGAAGCCCTCAGGTGCCTGCCTGCGCCCTGATTGGGAGATGGGGAAAACAGCTTTTGGAGTAGGCTGCTGGCTTCAGGCACCTAGTGAATGGATGACAGCAATTTTAAAGGTAGAGAGCTAACTCTACTAATGTGGCCAAGTCATCTTAATTAAAGCCAGAATCACTTTATTAAAAAGAAATGGCGTTTGAGTTCAGAAATCCAATCTAAGTTGCCACCACAAATTGAAAAGGATGGAGGGCACTGGCTGATGATGCAGCAAAAGGCATGTGGGATTTTCAGTTGCTTTTTTTTTTTTTTTTTCCATTTTTGAGATAGAATCTCATTCTGTTGCCTAGGCTAGAGTGCAGTGGTGCGATCTCAGCTGACTGCACTCCTGGGCTCAAGCAATTCTCCTACTTCAGACTCCCAAGCAGCTGGGATTACAGGCTACACCACCACACCTGGCTATTTTTTGTACTTTTAGTAAATATGGGGTTTTGCCATGTTGGCCAAGCTGGTCTTGAACTCCTGACCTCAAGTGATCTGCAGCCTCAGCCTCGCAAAGTGCTGGGATTACAGGCATGAGCCACCACATCCAGCCTAGTTGCCTTTTCTTAAAGCTAGTCTTAGATCAAAGGCCAAGTGGCTAGCTGGGGCCAGGGGTGGTGGTCTGCTGAGAACTAGTGACTCTGGGACTTGGCTTAGATACTGCACAAACCCCCATGAGCTTTTTACCAGGAGCTGTCCCTCTTTGTTCCCAACCCTTCAGAGTCCCTTAAACTCTTATTCTCCATACCAAGGCATTCAGGTCGACCCTTCCACCCCCTGCACATTTAAAAACCTCCAGTGTTTTCCCACTGCACTTAGATCAAAACCCAAACTTCTAGGCAAGTCCTGCAGGGTTCCCAGCTAACTCCTGACCCACCCTCGAAACTCACATCTACCCAGTCCCTTCTGTTCACTCCAGTTCAGCAACTCTGGACTTCTTTCTGTGAACACAAAGGACTTGCTCCTGCCTGGGACCCTTGCAATTATACCTTTCTCTTCCTGGATGGCTCTTCGCTCAGAGCATGGCTGATTCCTTACTGTAATTCAGCTCAGATGTTACCTGTTCATTAAGCTTTTCTGACCCACCCTGTATCACTATCCCTCCTTCTGTAACTTTCTAACCACTACTCTGCTATTTTTCTTTGTCATCCATCTCTAACATTACTATGTATCTTTACTGTTTATTATTCTGTTTCTCCACACTAGAATATAAGCTCCTTGAGAACAGAGACCTTGCATGTCTTGGCCACTACTAAATCCCTAACACCAATAACAAGTGCTCAATCGATATTTTTGAATGAATGAATGAATGAACCAGTCAATCTGTTAGGAGATTCACTGCCACAAATAATTAAAAATTCAGAAGCAAGTCTTTAAAAATCTTGCAGCAACCAAGCAAATCCATGTGATGCCAGTCTGGTTATACGGTAGAGAGAATTCCGCATGCATTTGGATGGGAGCCACCACTGAAGCTCCAGCCAGCCCTGTGCTCCTGGCTGGCACTTGACAGAAGCAATTTGTAGGAACTCGCTTTATAGCCAAAATCAGGAGTTCTAGTTTTTGCTCCCCAGAGCCATTGATATGCACTTATGGGTATTTTTACCCAGAGATGCATCCCACAGCCAGCCCATTAATATCTTACATAAACGAGCAGCAAGGAGCATCAGTTGAAAGTCTTTAAAATAATGTCTCAAGCAGTCTGTGCACAGGCAGTAATCTCAAAGCCAGAGTGATGCCTCTACTTGGGAAGAGGGGTCTGCCATAAAAAAGAGACTGGAATTGAACCCTCCTTCTGAAGTCCACTTACCTACCCTTTCTTCTTACACATCTATTTAAATGTTGTCCAAAGCTTCTTACACATCTATTTAAATGTTGTCCACACGCACACCCAGGGAACACAAAAATAAGGCAATTTTTCCAGTTACCATGCTCACTGGAGTATATTTTGCTTCATCTTGATCATTGATCTGGAAAGGAAAGTAGAATGAGATGAAACCAAATGGGGCCAAACACATCGGTCGAGTTTGGTTCCCTTTAGAGCCATTCTAAAATAAATAAAGGTGAGTGCTTTGTAGAAAGAAGAAGATACGGACAGCTGAACTCTCCCCTATAGCATTTACTTTCCCTAGAAATTGTAGGTAATAACTCTGTGGAGTGAGTTGTGCACAGAGCTTTGCATGTTCCCTCGGTATGAGGACTGTGACACGTGGAAGCATTTGGCTGTATCTGCAGGTTTGGAGCTGGCCACGTGCTGCAAGAGGAAGGCTTTGGGAGGGGAAACCAGGCAACATCTCCAGGGCTCTGATGGGCTTGGAGCCTCTAGATTCAGGTCACTGCTTTCAGCATGACAGAAGTCTCAGGGCATTTCCATAAAAAGCATTAAAATAGTAGGGTGTAACACATTTAAAGCCAATCTTTCTCAAATCTAAGAAACACAAAATATTGACAAAGCCACACCCACTCAGAAGGGCAGCCTTGTCATTTACTCACCTTCACCGCCACTCAACCAATATTTAAGCACATACCTCATACGAGTCACCATGTTGTATGCTAGGTAATCAATGCTAAGCAAAATAGACAAGTTCCCTGCCTCTTCTAGAACTTTTGTTCAAATGTAGCCCTGGTTTTTTTTTTTTCTTTTTAAGACAGTTTTATGGAGATATAATTCACATACCACACAACTCACCCACTGAAAGTATACAATTCAAGGCTTTCAGTATTTTCACAGAGTTGTTCAACCATCACCATAATCAATTCTAGAATATTTTCATTATCCTAAAAGGTAACACAAGGTTTTAAGGAACTAATCACTTAATTATTGAGTTGCAATCATGATTATTCCTTCTACTTCCCTGAAAGAATAAAGCATTTTACATGAGGAGGCCTCTGGTCTTGGGGTTTCAATAAGGCTCTCAGCAAAGTGACATTTGCACTGAGAGCCGATGGCAGAGTAGGAGAAAGCCAGGCAAAAGGAGTGAAGTGAACAGGAGGAGGTAGCAAAAACACAGGTGTAAATTAGGCTTTGTGGTGGATCTATGGAACTGAGAAAAGGACATCAAATTTTATTTTAGAGCAATGGGTTTTCTATTGTTTAAAGAGTTTTAAGTTTTCCTGTCTACTCCCATCCTCCATGTCCAGATTTTCATTTCAAAAAAATATCTCCTGCTGATGGTGAGAGAACAGATTGGAAGGAGGCAAGCATGAAGGCAGGAAGATCAGTCAGGAGCCCATCACAGAAGTCCAGCGAGGAGATGCGAGTGGCCTGGATCAGGACAGTGGAAATGGGGGCAGTGAGCTCATTCAAGATTTATTAGGAACAGAACTGAAAGACCTTGGCAATTGATTCACTGGGAGGAGTGATGACTTCTAAATTTGATGCCTCCACTGCTGGGTATATGGGTTACAGAAGGAAAACTGGAAGAAGAGTAAGATTTTTGGAGTTGGTAGAAAGATCATTAGGGTTTGTGACCAAGCAATTAATGGGTTCACTGTCCAATGCACAGAGGCCAATACCATGGCACTGGCTTTTGAGAAAAGGAAAGTTTTATTGTGAGTCAACCAGCAAGGAGACAGGAGGAAATGCTCAAATCTGTCTCCCCAACCTGGGGTTTTGGTTGGGTTTTATAAGCGTAGGTTAATGAAGTGTGATCTGATTACATCTTGCAATGAGGTGATGTGGGAAGAATGATCTGACTGGATTCTGCCATGGGGTGACTCTAGAGCTCAATCTGATTGGATCCTAGATCCTGCCATGTGGTGTCCGCTTCTTAATTCAGTCCCCACTCCTTCACCCAAGCACTTAGGTTCCCCCTTTGGCTGCACATTTTGTTCATCTGGGCATGCTCAGGTTATATGACTTCAACCTGGCAAATGAAAAACAACTCACAGCTTTGTCACAAAAAGCCAAGCCAGATTGGTCTGGTGTGGTTACAGGCTCAACATTGGATATATTGACTGAGCTGTCAGGTAGGTAGTTGAATATGACTCTGATATCAGAGGTGAGATCCGGGCTGAAGAAATAAATGTAAGAGTCATTGTTGCACATTGGCCATTGATGTCCTGCAAGTAGGTGAGGCCACCCAGGGAGAGATGACAAAGCAGAGAAGGGGCCTCAGGCCAGGCCAAGGGAAGCTCCAACATGTCATTGGTAAATGGAAGAGGATGTATTGGTAAAGCGGCTGAGGGAGAGCTGCCAAGGAGGAGGAGGTCAACCAGGATCATGCGATGACCTGGAGCCAAGGGAACATGGTATTTTAAACGGGGAGAGGCTATTTGTTTAAAAGCCGCTGAGAGATGAAGGCTAAGAGATTGTCCTTTGAACTTGACAACATGAAAATTATTGGTGCCCTTAGCAAGAGTCATTTCAGTGACAGAGCAGTTGGTGGAAGAATGGAGAGAACATGTGCAAACAACTCTTCTGAGAACTGTGGCTGCACATGGGAGGAGGAAGATGGCCTGGATGGAGGGCCATGTGGAGTGAGGGAGGAAGGGTTATTTTAAGATGGGGGTGATATAAGCAAACAGTAATGCTAATAGAAAGGATCCAGTGAAAAAGCGGGTAAGAGAGATGACTGTTGGATAAGGTGCTTGAGATGGGGAAGTGGGGCTGAGACCCCAGCACATCCACAGGAACTGGCGTTAGTTGGAAGGGAAACTTGCTTTTGCCTGGTGGATCCTAGAGCAACAAACCTTGGTTTCACTACAGCCAGCACTGAACCTGGGCCACACTGGAGGCAGAGATGTTCTCCAGAAGCCTCACTGGACATCATCTGCTACTCACCTACTCGCCATGCCACTGGGGGTGGGATGAAAGGTCTTCTCTCTGCCCCTCACCAAACACAACTCCCTCTTTCTCTCTTGCATTAAACACATGTTTTGACAACAGGACATCAGAGGTATCCAGGAACCTTATGGATGGAGAAACTATATCTACCTCCTGCCTCCTTGCACAGCTGAGACTTCAATTTATGCCTCACATATCAAAATACCCTTTCTCAATGCCCCCTGCTCCTCAGAGTTCAGATCTTCTATCCTTCACCTCCTCAGGATAGAAATAAATGGCCACACCCCATGGTGTGTCAGAAGTATCATATTCCTCCAGAGAGGCAATGTCACCCCAAGACATCATTTCCCCAAATGCAGCAAGACAGGCCTTGAAAGGGATTGTGGCAAGAGAAGAAAGCAGCTGCTGCCTGACTCCGCGCCCCACTTCTGGTTCACAGGGTTCATGAAGCCTCAAGCCTGAGCTGTGAGGGGGGCCAATCCCCATCACTTCCACCTGCACACACCACTGGGCACACTTTGGCCCGGCCCTGGCCACAGAGGTCAAGTGCATTGGCCTTCCGTGAAGCTGCACCATGGTCAGGCAGGGGCAAGAACTGAGCTGGACATTGGGCCACAGGTTTAGGAGGAAGGGAACCACCTGGGCCCCAGAGCAGCAACCCAGTAGTTATGAGGACAAAGGGAATGATGCCTGTGAAGGGTCTTTGAACAGGGAACTAATGTGGTGAATTATTGTAATTGTTATTTTGGAATTTTTTCTGCATTCTCCTTTTTTAAAAAAATTATTGTGGGTAGAGTATATATATTTATGGGGTACATGAGATAGTGGTGTGTGCCTGTAGACCCAGCTACTTGGGTGGCTGAGGCAGGAGAATGGCTTGAGCCCAGGAAGTCAAGGCTGCAGTGAGCCGAAGTCAAGCCTGCAGTGAGCCGAAGTCAAGGCTGCAGTGAGCCCAGGAAGTCAAGGCTGCATGATAATGCCACTGCACTCCAGCCTGGGTGACAGAGTGAGACCTTTTCTCAAAGTAATAACAATAACAATAATAACAGTCTGGGTGCGGTGACTCACACCTGTAATCCCAGCATTTTGGGAGGCCAAGGCAGGCGGATCACCTGAACTCAGGAATTCAAAACCAGCCTGGCCAACATGGTGAAACCCTGTTTCTACTAAAAATACAAAAATTAGCCCGGCGTGGTGGTGGGCACCTGTAATCCCAGCTACTCGGAAGGCTGAGGCAGGAGAATTGCTTGAACCCGGGAGGCAGAGGTTGCAGTGAGCCGAGATTGCATTCTTGTACTCCAGCCTGGGTGACAAGAGTGAAACTCGATCTCAAACTAATAATAATAATAACAACAACAACAATAGGTCTTATTCATTCTCTCTAACTATATTTTTGTACCCATCAAGTGAAGTATTAACATTGGGAGGATTTGGCAGAGATTCCTTTGTGGGAGGGCTGAGGTGAGCCCAAAGCCCATGTGATCACTCTCCTTCATGCCAGCATGGATGTATTAAAGTCAGGCTCCCACATGTACAACAATGCAATGTCTGTTAAAAGATTCAAAAATGGTCAAGCTTCATTCTTCTGCAGGGTGTGATAGGATAACCACCCTACAGACCTGCTGTCTTATGGCAAGTAAATTTCGATAATTATATACCATATATTAAAGTGTTATAATACTTTTCAGGGTCCTTTCTCATTTCTGATCCTAATTTTAGACTCTGATTAGGGTCACTCCTGGTTCCTCTGCTTCTGATGAGGAGAGGGAGCCGAGAGATCTAAGGAAGAGCACCTTTCCTCCAGTTAATGGGAAAGCTCGGAGAGGGAAGCTGGCTGTTTGCTGCACCTCACACTCCGCCCTCCTGTTCTGGGCCTCTTCTCAGTTAACAGAAAAACCAAACTCTATACGATGTTTTAAAGAGGTTGATTCTGACCAATAGGAGTGACCATGGCTCAGGGAAATACAGTCTCAAGGAGTCCTGAGGAAGTGAACCCCATGTGATTGGATTACAGTTTGGTTTTATAATGAGGGAGGCAGGAGTTACAGGCAGAGACATACTTCAGCACTGGGAACCAATACATTGGTTTGGCCCAAAAAGGTGGAATATCTTGAAGCAGGGGCTTAGCAGTTATAAGTGGATTCAGAGATTACTTGATTAAAAGAGTAAGGCTCTTTCTAAAACTTGGAGTCAGCAGAAAGGAATGTTTTAAATTAAGATAAGGATGCTATGTAGCAATATTGAGGGCCTGCAGGTATGACTTAACCCTTGCCTTGCATGGCCTTAGATCTTGTCTATAATTTGGTATCTTATTGTCACAAAGAGTCCATTTTGCTAGTCTTATGATCTCTATTTTAACACTAATGCTGGTCAGCTGGGCATTAAAAGGGAGCGGGGATAACGAGGTATGTCCAGCCTCCCTCCCCATCATTGCTGGGAACTTCTTTTTCTTTTTTCCTTTTTTTTTTGCAACAGAGTCTTGCTCTGCCGCCCAGGCTGGAGTGCAGTGGTGCAATCTCGGCTCACTGCAACCTCGGCCTCCCTGGTTCAAGCGCTTCTCCTGCCTCAGCCTCCCGAGTAGCTGGGATTACAGATGTGCACCACCACACCCAGCTAATTTTTGTATTTTTAGTAGAGATGGGGTTTCACCATGTTGGCCAGGCTGGTCTCGAACTCCTGACCTCAGGTGATCTGCCTGCCTTGGCCTCCCAAAGCACTGGGATTACAGGCGTGAACCACCAGGCCTGGCCCAGGAACTCCATTTTTAAGTTTTTTTCTGGGGTTCCCTTGGCCTAGGGAGGGTTTGTTCCATCAGTAAGAGGCTTAGGATTTTAGTTTTAGTTGACAAATCCCAGGAAGCTTTCACAGTACAATGTATTTAATCAAAGAGCTGTGACTAAACTCTATCAAGGATATAAAGGGCCAAGCCAAAGGAAGAAGGAATTGTGTTTGGGATCATCCTCCACCTCCACAGCAGAGAAAATTAATGGCACAGTCCTTGATGCATTTGAGAGAACCACTTAGCTAACTGCTGATTCTGCTAGTTCAGGTTATTTACTTACCCGCTCAACAGAAGTTGAAAAATCACCTGTATTATTAATTTGCGTAAAACCTTCCAGCTTCAGAATGTGACTCAAGCTATTTTTACAAAGCAAAGTTGGAATTCTAAGCTTTTTGCTTACAAATTACTAAAGTCATTGATCAGCTGTTCACATAAATGCCAGGCTTAGAATTTTTTTTAACCTTCCATTTTTCAGATAAGATCAACATGCACAGGTTTACTGAATTGCTCTAATTCTGTTTGCACAGTCATGTAAAACTACCAAAACAGCCTTTAGTCCCTTTCCTATTTTCAGCCAATCAGATAATTCTATCTCCCTTTAGGCAAATCTCCGTTCTTAATAGATATTTATTGTCCAGTCTCTCTTTTTTTTTTTTTTTTTTTTTATAGATTAGCAAGCATTTATTTAGCCTCTGCAACATGTTTAGCTCTGCAGCGGGCACTGGGTGAAGACACCCAACTTATTTAGTCTTTATTGGATGCTGGGCCTCAGAAGACTTCTACTTCAGCTAAAGAAAGTGCTGACCTTCTGAATCATTAATTCACCAGGGAATCGTCTGTGGTCTATAATTGTATGGAGTTACATGGAATCCCTGAATTCAAAGATAAAACCCAGTAGAAACTCTAGAGTTCTGGAAGACAAGAGGAAACAAGAAAGGAAGGACTGAATAAGACAGAAGGAGAAGTGCATTTCAGACAAGGGGACCCCCCAAACTGTGTTTGTTTTGAAGGCTGTGAATAGCCGGGACTGACTCATAGAGGCAGAAAATAGGGAGCCAGTGAAGGTTTATGAGTGAGGTGATTATAGATATTCAATTCTGCTGCAGTGGATAGAAGGTTTTCCTGACAGAACCCTGACTCAATTGTCAATGAGAGCTGTTCTAGTAGGCAGCTCCCTTGTGTAGGGAACAGATAGTGAGACTCGAGTCCTACAAATGGATGGGCAAAGGGCATAGTATTTATCGGTGGGATAGATCCCCTTAGCAACAGGAAGTCACCTGCTCATCCTGTCAGTGGAAGAACCCAGGAACAAAGGAACCCGCAAGGATATTTGGGGTATGGGAGAAAAAGGGAAGGGGCACATTCATTCCCGACAGTATCGATGTGAGCAGTCCCACAGTTTCATCACGCGTTCCTTAAAGGATTCTAAACTCGCCAGGATAGCATCATTCTTTCCTAATGCAGCAAGAAAAATATCAGGACAACCCAGTCTAGGTCACTGTTCTTTTTAGTGGGGCCCGGGGAGGCTGGGGAATGGGAAGTGGACTCTAAGGTGAAAATAAAAGGTACCCTCCCCTATGGAAGATGTGCTCCTCCAGGCGCAGGTCTGAGTTATTAGGGACTAAACCTCTGGGTTCAAAAGAACCATCCCGCATGAGTACAACCCTGGAAATGCCAGGGCCTGCCTGCAGTCTCTGCCGCCCACCTCCCCTGACCTTTCTGCAGTGCCCCTCAGGGGTTTCACTCCATGTGGGTCCTCACCAGGATCAGGGCAGGGCACAGCTTGGGAAGAAGCCCCTGTCTCTCCTCCTAATCATGGCATACAAACTGCATGGTTTCAACCAAATCCAGGTTTTTCTTTAGAAACCATGGATCTTAAAAGGTGTTGAGTCCTGGACAAGAAGAGATGTTTACAAGCCCTTCTGTGTTTGTCAATCAAAGGTGCCATGCCCATGGGAAGCAATGACCCAAGAGACGACTCCCCCAACCAACCAAATCTCTGGAATTCTAAGGAGAGCCATCCTGAACTGGGCTCAGGAGCTCCATTAAGGATGCAAAGGGAAGATGCAATGGAGCAGAGGCAGAGGTAACAGAAATAGAAGAAAGTTTCCATTCTTAGAACATGGGGGCTCTCAAGCAGGGCACGGTGGCTCACGCCTGTAATCCCAGCACTTTGGGAGGCTGAGGTGGGTGGATCACCTGAGCTCAGGAGTTAGGGACTAGCCTGGCCAACATGGTGAACCTGTCTCTGCTAAAAATACAAAAATTACCCTGGCATGGTGGCGCACGCCTGTAGTCCCAGCTACTTGGGAGGCTGAGGCAAGAGAATCACTTGAACCCAGGAGGCAGAGGTGGCAGTGGGCTGAGATCACACCACTGCACTCCAGCCTGGGAGACAGAGCAATACTCTGTCTCAAAAAAAAAAAATGAACAGGGGGACTGACTCTGCCTCCACTGAGGACACCACTTCAGACTTGCTTTTTCTTAGCCATTGTTGTTGTCGACTAAAGACAAAAATTAAGCTTTTAAAGAATTGGTTTTATTCAGAAGTCTTAATGAGGACAATAGGCTGAGACCTAGGGCCCAGAGCAGATGGGTCAGATTGCTCCAAAGCAGTTTCAGCCACAGCTTATATGCAAGTGGTAGAGGTTGAGTATGTGCAAAATCACATCAAAGTTTGGATGTGAGAGTACATCTGGTTCTAGATAACTAAAGTACCTCTGGGTAGAGATCGTAGCAGCATAATCACTAACCCTTTCAGACGTTATCTTATGCGCAGGCAAAGGCAAAGGTTCAGGTCATTTATCTCTTCAAGGATGTAGTGACTCAGGGAGAGACGTGGGTGGCCGTGGGCTCTGTCCTGCCTTGTCCTCAAGGCATTGTTCCAGAGGACTGCATTTCATCACAGTGAGGGGTTCAAGCAGAAATGAGCAAACATGGCTTTTTATGTTTGCTATCTTGTCTCACAATTGTTATTTAAAAAAAGAATACAGAAGTTAAAAAATAAACCAAAAGGAGCTGGTTTAAAAGGTAAGGCAGATTAGTGCAGGGAGTTGAGAGCCCAGATCTGGAATCCTGCAGACCTTGACTCTAACCCCCACCCTGCCATTGGCTTGGCATGGGCCTGTTTAACCTCTTAGCTACTCAGCTTTTTCATTTCTCAAACAGAAGCAGCAACAGTCCCTTCCTCACAGAAACGGTGTCAGGGCTAAATGAAATCAATCACAAAAAGCGTTTAGCAAAGATGGAGCCAAAACTCCTGACAGACACTGGGCCGGGTGTCCCAGGGAGTGGGTGGCAGGGCCCTGTGCAGGGTCTGACAGACACTGGGGTTAGTGTCCTGGGCAGTGGGTGGCCAGGCTCCAGGCAGGGTCTCATGGACTCTGGGGCGGGTGTCCCGGGCAGTGGGTGGCCAGGCTCTGGGCAGGGTCTCATGGACGCTGGGGTGGGTTTTCCGGGCAATGGGTGGCCAGGCTATGGGCAGGGTCTGACGGACACTAGAGTGGGTGTCCCAGGCAATTGGTGGCCCAGCTCTGGGCAGGGTCCCATGGGATGCGTCTGGCTCCCTGGCTTTTCAATTTTTTCCTGGGCCTGCAGGCAACCATTCCTCTGAACTGAAAGCTGAGTCCTAAACCACATTACGTCTTTGTCTCATTTGTGGTTTTCGATGACAGACAGCAAGACAGGCAAGTGAGCAGTCCCCACTCCCTGTTGGAGAACTTTCTCCTGGTTCGAGCCAGATATCAAGTGGGTGGTTACTAAGAAACAAAGCCACTGGGTCCTGGGAGTGGGAGCAGAAAGGAGATGTCAGATTCCGAAGACAGAAGACAACAATAGGACTTGGCAATTGATGAAGAAGGATATTAAGTGTGAGTGCAGGTTCTGGGATAATGGGGAGGCCATAGAGAAGAGATCTTAAATCCAGAATGGAGAACGTCTATATTGGGAGGAAATAGCAAGTTCTACAAAATTTGGATAAGAGGTTTGATGAAAGATAGTAGGACAGATAAGTGGAAGTTTCTGGTGGTTAAATAGCAATACAGGATCCATATCTATTCATATCTATATACATGTGTCTATACATCAAGATGTGTGTGTGTAGGAGCTATCAGCATAGAAGTGAAATTTAAGGCAAGGGAATGAGAAGTTCTTCGAAAGACAGACACAAGGGAGTGAAACACTTAAAGGAAAGGGGATGCAGTTACAGAAACGGAAGATGAACTGATAAAAAGGTAGAGGTGGAGGGGAAATTTGCAAAAATCCAGCCCAATTCACTCACTTAAAGGATAAGGAGACTGCGGTTCAAAGAGCATCAGTGATTTGCTGAACAGTCGACCATGTCCAGAAAAAGGGAGATATGGGGCCTGAACCCGTATTCTCAGACTCTCAGAGAATTCTCAGACTCTGTCCTTTCCCACTGGAGACCTGGACATGGCTACTTGCAAGTGAAAGTTAATTAATGTTGATCACCAGGATGAAATTGGTGATCATGAAGGTCTAAATTGGCGATCATGAAGGTCTAAATTGGCATAAAATAAACTTATGGGTCAAGAAATTGTGAATACTAAAAATGTGAATACACCTTTTCCTTTCACATAGGTCAATAAACAAACACACACACATAAAAGCAAAACGAGAAATAAATCTTTTTTTTTTGAGACAGAGTCTTGGTCTGTCACCCAGTCTGGAGTGCAGTGGCACAATCTCGGCTCACTGCAAGCTCCACCTCCCAGGTTCATGCCATTCTGCCTCAGCCTCCCGAGTAGCTGGCACTACAGGCACCCGCCACCACACCCGGCTAATTTTTGTATTTTTAATAGAGACGGGGTTTCACCATGTTAGCCAGGATGGTCTCAATCTCCCGACCTCGTGATCCACCAGCACTGGCCTCCCAAAGTGCTGGGATTACAGGCATGAGCCACGGTGCCCGGCCAGAAATCTTAAAATTAAACAGAATCTTGTTAATTGAGGGCAGATTAATGATTTCAATGGCCGGAGAATCATTCCGCTATTTTTTTTTTTTTTTTTTTTTTGGAAAAGGAAGTTGCAGGAAAAAATCAGATTCAAAGCGTCTCCTTTCTGCCTGGATTCATCCTGCTGTTTTCAACCCAGAGTCTTGTAGGAAGTTGTCCAGAAGGGAAACGATCGTGCTGCAAAACTTCTAGGTCATGAGCTGTGCTTTCGTAATTTGCAATGTCTCTATCAAAAAACAATTGAATCTGAAGAACCAGAAACACGTGTTGTATGAAAGGTTCCTGATTACAGCTCCCACTTTCAGCCTCCGAAAACAAACACTTCTCTAAATGATCCCAACCCTTCTGAACCCATCATCTTTACTGGTGGCTCAGCTGGCATTTGAGCCAAAATTGCCACTTAAACCTGCCCCATTTAGTTCACTGTACTGATTGCATAAGATGGGACCATTAATTATCTACCTCGCATTCTGTTTCTCCTCCACCATGGTAGGGTGGGCACTTGACAGTGGGCGACTAATGTTATCGAGTTTCTCCACTTTCATTTTATGGTGGGATCTCAAAGGGAATGAAATACACTCATGCTGGGAACGTCCAGGCTTATTTAGTAGCTCTTAGTGCTTTCCACAAGGTGGAATTGGGGCTTGCTTTTTCTGTCAGATATGCCTCAGGTAATCTTTTTGCAAGAAAGGATTAAGCCAGGTTTCAGAATAAATACGCTTCTCTCAGAGCCACAAGGTTGCCGGCTTCCTCATTTAGGGAAGCTGCTCCCCGTTGCCCCCATTCTGTTGTCCACGAGATACTGTACCTGTCACAGAGAAGCCAAGGCTATTGTAAACGGGGGCACAGGCCTGGTGACAGCGGGTCGCTCCAGCCCTACCCCGGGCTTCTCAGCTCTTGGAAAACAGATGAGCCTGTTTGTTCATGAAGCACCTTTGAGGCAGTCATGTCACAAGTTTGAGAATTTTCTAATGTTGCTATGTATCATTTAAATTTAAAATTTAAAATGTCTTCTACATCTGTGATGACTTCCTCTTTTGAACTCTAATTTGGTGACTTGGAATCTGACTGTTGAGTCATTTACTACTTGTGAGACCTTGGGCAAAATGCTTAAACCCCGTGCCTCAGTTTCCTCATATGCAAAACGAGAATAATAGTTCTTACCTTATAAAGTAGAGCTGATATACATAGGGCACTAAGCCCAGCACGTAGTATATTAGGTGTTCAAAGCTATTATTAGTCTCCATCATTACTCAATTAGGCTGACTAGGGGTATAGCTATCTAACAGTTTCTTCAAAAAACAGTTTTTGGGGACTAAATAGTTAATAATAATGTCTACTTGAAAATTACTAAAGGAATAGACCTTAAATGTTCTCACCATTAAAAAATGTGAGGTGATAGATATGCTAATTAGCTCGATTCATTTCACATTGTACATCATAAATAGATATAACTTTTGTCAATTACACCTTAATAAATCTGGGGGGAACCCAGATCTTGGATTTATTCTGTTTTCCTGTTATTAATTTGTTTCACTTTATCATTTTCATTCTTGTGCTTATGTTTACTTTGTCATAATTTTAGAAGTTTTTTTTTTGAAATTAACATTTAGTCAATTTATTTCCATTCTGTCTTATTTAGTACGACATTTCAAGCTGTGGATTTTTTCTCTGAATATGGTTTTAGCCATCTTATATATAGAAATTCGATCATAGTCTAGATATTCTGAAATTTTAGTTTTGGTTTCAATTTAGAAAGGAATTTCAACATTTCCAAAAGGTTGGGTTTTGTTTTTTTCTATTTTGGATATTAAACTGTAGATTTTTTTTTCTTTTGTTTGACATAAGAGAATGCAATCTGTACTATTTCTAATTTTGCAATGCATGGAGGCTTTCTTTGGCACCCAAAATATGATCAGTTTCAAGAAATGTCTCAGGGGCAATAGAAGATACAATCTGTTTGAATATGGAATTAAATGGAATCTTTGGACATGGAATTAAATATTTATATATTAATATGTAACAATAATTACATATTATTCCCATCCTGTATATCACTATTTATATTCATGGATTTTATTTGTCATAGGTGTTAAAGTCTCTCTGATTATGTTTTTGTTTCTCTTTGGATTTGCAGGTACTTGTATGTGTGTGTGTATATATTTAATTAATGTATTTATTTATTTGAGAGACAGGGTCTCTCTCTGCCACTCAAGCTAGAGTGCAGTAGTGCGATCATGGCTCACTGCAGCCTCAAACTCCTGGGCTCAGGTGATCCTCTTGCCTCAACTTCCCTAGCTGCTGAGACTACAAGCTCAAGCCACTGCACCTGCCCACTTTATATATGTTGATACTTATACTGTGTAAACTGCTAGAACAAGTAGACCCTTGCCTCCCTGCCCCTGAATAAATATAATAGTTTATGCTTTCCGTTTCCTATTTTAGATCGAATTAAACAAATCTTTGAATTCTTTCCATCCAGATAACTGGGACACATTTTCTGCCTTCTGCTAGAACCCTGGCTCAATTGTCAATGAGAGCTGATCTTGTAGGCAGAGTGGGTGTGGAGAAAAGAGAGACAGCCTCACAGGAAGCTGGGCTGAAGCCGTGTGGCCATCTTCAATGCCATCACCTTGGCCATTGTCATTCCAACCTACAGGGAAAGGGACAAGCACAGAGGGCAGGCAGGAAGGTTTATGGGCCAGGCCTGGGGTGGCACTCACCTCTGCTCACATTCCATTGAAATCCCAAGGAAATGCAGGGTGTATCTGAATGGCTATATACTTATCTATAATTTTGGGTCATGCAAGGGGAGAATAGGTTTTGGTGGACAGCTAGCAGTTTCTGCCAGAATGCTGTTTTGTGTTGTATAGAGATTTAGGCCATTTACATTCTTGTTACAGATGCACACTTTTTTTTTTTTTTACCTTTAATTCAACGCCATCTGATATTAAAGTGGAGAATACCAGTTGTATTGGATCTGGAGACTGTCATTTCTCTATTTTTTTATCTTGAGCTATATGGTCAATTTTCTGATGCATTCTCACCCCTGCCACCCTTCTGGTAATTTAAAATTACTTAAAAATTTATTTTATTTTTTTTTTAGAGGCAGAGTCTTGCTATGTTGCCCAGGCTGGCCTTGAACTCCTCCTGGGCTCAAGTGATCCTCCCACCTCTGCCTCCCAAGTAGTTAGGACTACAGGCACATACCACTCCACCTGGCCACTTTTGTATTTTAAAGGATAAACTTTAAAAACTTTTAATATTTTGATTAACTTTAAAAAACGAAGTGAATATTGACTTCTTGCTGTGAAAGACAAGGAAATTAGCTCACTTACACTGGCCGTTCAGCCCCTACTGAGTTGTCAACAAGCTCTAGGATTTTTATCCCAGCCCATTAGTTATATTATTTTAAATTGTGAAGCTTGTTTTTCATTCTTACATTCTTTGCTGTAACTGTAAAGCTCATTAATTTTAAATTTTAATGGAGTCATAGTTCATAGTTTTGTTTTTTTGTTTTGTTTTGTTTTTGAGACAGTATCTCACTCTGTGGCCCAGGCTGGAGTGTAGTGGTGCTGTCACAGCCCCCTGCAGCCTTGAATTCCGGGGCTCAGGCAATCCTCCTGCCTCAGCCTCCCTGGTAGCTGGGACTATAGCTGGGACTACAGGCACCCACCGCCACACCTAGCTAATTTTTAAATGTTTATTTTGTAGAGACGGAGTTTCGCCATGTTGCCCAGGCTGGTCTTGAACTCCTGGACTCAAGTGGTCTGCCTGCCTCAGACTCCCAAGGTGCTGAGATTACAGGTATGAGCCACTGCACCCAGCCCACAATTACTTGTGTTTTCTGTCTTCTTGGTTACTATACTTTTCACACCAATTCTCTTGGTTGACTGGATTTCGTCAAATATTATTTTCAAGAGAGGCTTGCAGGTGTTATGATTCCTGAGTCCTTGCATATTTTAAGAATTCTTCATTTGCCTTTATAAGTATTTGGGGAAAAAATCTCAGGTCACATTGTACAACACTGAACTGATGTGGAGAAATTGAGTGATAGATGACTATTTTTGGCATCAACTTCTCCAAGTAAATTCTCCCAATATATGTTTCAATGTTGCTCATTCCGTATTAAATTTTTCTGAAACATGATGTGTTCTCCTGATCTGCAGATTTAGTTATTTAGGGAAAACATCATTTATTTGAATTTTTTTCTGTGCCAGTCTCATATCCTTCTCTACCTACCAGTTTTCTTTATGTTGGATCAACCTTGTCTACCCCCATCTCTATTTTTTTTCCATCTGATCAAATATCCCCTTATTAGAGGCCTTCCCACAACCCCAGGAAATCTAATAACCTTTGTCACTCCTTCCTCCTCATCCTGCCTTATTTTCTTTCACAGCATTTATCATCAGTACATACCGCCTATGTCCTCACCCCAATGAGAACATAGCTACACAAGGACAGGGGATTGGCTTTTTTTTTTTTTTAACCTTGTGCCAGAACAGCATTAGGTGCATATAGATGATGCTCCATAAGCACTTGACTGAATTACCTCAAGGGTTCTGTGTGTTGGCAACTCAATTTTTAGCTGTATTTTGTTCTTTGCTGTTTCTAATTTATGAAACTCATTTCCTTAGCTCTAAGTTTCCTTTCTATTTTATTGTAGTGTCTTATTTTGTCTTTGACTTGTTTTTTCATTGATCCTTTTTCTCTTTAATTTCTTTTAGACTATACGGCATTTGATGTGGAGGATGTTCTATTTCCTAGAGTAAATTTTCTTTCAGAATGGGTTCTATAGCTATCTTTTTTTCCTGTAGTATTATTTACATTGTTTACAGGCATAAGGCTGGGTATGGTGGTTCACACCTAATCCCAGCACTTTGGGAAGCCAAGGTGGGCAGACCGCCTGAGGCCAGGAGTAAGAGACCAGCCTGGGCAACAGAGTGAGATCCTGTCTCTACAAAAAACAAATAGTCGATGGGCAGTTTCTCTGCATCTTTCTCATGGCTGCACAGCAGCCTTGTGGGTCCCCAGTTACAGTGTGGGTGGTTTTTTGAAACTCTCCCACCCAACCTGAACTCTTTGGTCTTCTCCAAGCTGCTTCCAGCTGAGTCCCCTCCTCTTAGACAGTAAGACCCAAGTCAGGAATATGCAGTCCTCAGAAGACAGAGAACTCAAAGAGAAAACGTACCAGCACAAGAACCAACCGAGCAGAGGGGAAAGGGACTGACAGACAGCCCTGCCCTAAGTTCCCCACTCCCATGAGGAGGAAAGCCCCAAAGGCATCTGTTTCCCCCACTTTTCCTCCCTGGCTAGGAGGAGAGGAGGAGCAACTTCTGGAGCGATGGGAGTGAAGGAGGTGGGATTTATCCCTGAGGCTAAGCATTTCTGTCACGAGTGAAAAAGTTTACCCTGTTTGGCAGAACCGCCCACACTGGAAGATGCTGTCCTTGGAAACAGGATATGCCCTGGACTAGGCAGAGTGAATTCTGTCCAGTTTTATACAACATTACAGAAAACAATAAGAAGAGGGGACAGTCAACTCCAGTCACCACTCCTCATAAGTTTCGCCCTCTCAGGTAACAAGAACCAGGTCAGGACCAGCTCCCAGACCACCTGCCATCGGAGACAGTGAGTTCTGGGGAGCCTTGCTCCTCATCTGCCTCCCTCCCAGACAGAGTCAGAATGCCACTCCCAACAGCTTTCCCTTCCTTTGGGGAGCAGGACTGAGACAGTCATGAGGTCAGTGCACTGCACAAGGGAGCCAATGAGAATGCAGCTGGGGGCTGAAATCCAGTTTACTCTGAGCCATGTGTCCTGGTGTGGAGTTGCATCTGCTCAGAGAAAGGACCTTTCTCTGTTCAAAGGTGCCACTCACTCACACACAGGGCTGAGCGTGGGCTGGCAGTAGCCCTGCTATATGATGCCGGATGATGGTATGTGTGGTGGGGGAGGAGCTTCCACCTTGGAGAAACACTTTCTGAATTTTCCCCTAAGTGCCGACTCAACAGGCATCTGATTCCCTCCATATGCATTTGGTTTTTCACAAATTAACTAACCTTGTCCTCGCCCATGCACAGCTTCTAGGAAGCCAGAGTATAGGAGCCAAATTCTAATTCTAGTAGGTCTTTTGTCCGCTGCTGCTTTTCAGTTTATGGTGTGAGGCTATACTACCCGCTTCGTTTGAATGCTGCCGGTATGGTTTTGCTGGTCCATTCTGCCTCAGTTTTCATTCATGTTTTTAGTTTCTGAGATGGGGGACTTTTATTATATGGCTGCATACTGCTATATGCTACTTCCAACCTGTTCTTGATTTAAATGTGGTCTTTCTGTGCTGCTATAACTGTTGCCACATTGTGAAGTGTGAATATGCACTTTCATATGCCATCTATTTAATATACATGCTCATAAAGGCTTAAAGCATCTGAATCTACTTTTTTTTTTTTTAAGAGACAAGAGTCTTGCTCTTTCACCGAGGTTAGAGTGCAATAGTGTGACCCTAGCTCACTACAGCCTCCAACTCCTGGGCTCAAGCAATCCTCCTGCCTCAGCCTCCTGAGTGGCTGGAACTACAGGAGTGAGCCACTACACCTGGCCCTGAATTTACTGTTTAAGAGTTTTGGTGAAAAGCTAAATGTATTCAGGTGTCTGATAAATGTTATTTCGTGTGAATAAGGCACCACAGACTTATAACATATTGAAGATGACATCAAGTTGATCCCACATTCTGATTTTTAAAATAATTTAAATTCTGGGATACAAGTGCAGGATGTGCAGGCTTGTTACATAGGTAAACGTGTGCCATGGTGATTTGCTGCACCTATCAACCCATCACCTAGGTATTAAGCACTACATGCATTAGCTATGTATCCTGATGCTCTCCCTCCTCCCCACACCCCTGACAGGCCCCAGTATGTGTTGTTCCCCTCCCTGTGTCCATGTGTTCTCATTGATCAGCTCCCACTTATAAGTGAGAACATGCGGTATTTGGTTTTCCGTTCCTGTGTTAGTTTGCTGAGGATAATGGCTTCCAGCTCCATCCATGTCCCTGCAAAGGACATGATCTTGTTCCTTTTTATGGCTGCACAGTATTCCGTAGCGTATATGTACCACATTTTCTTTATCCAGTCTATCACTGATGGGCATTTGGTTGATTCCATGTCTTTGCTATTGCAAATAGTACTGCAATGAATATAGGTGTGCATGTATCTTTATAATAGAATGATTTATATTTCTTTGGGTATATACCCAGTAATGGGATCGCTGGGTCAAATGGTATTTCTGGTTCTAGGTCTTTGAGGAATCACGTTGTCTTCCACAATGGCTGAACTAATTTACACTCCCATCAACAGTGCATAAGGGTTCCCTTTTCTTGATAATCTCGCCAGTACCTGTTTTTTCTTGACTTTTTAATAATAGTCATTCTGATTGGTGCGAGATGGTTATCTCATTGTGGTTTTGATTTGCATTTCTCTAATGATCAGTGATGTTGAGCTTTTTTTTATATGTCTATTGGCCGCACAAATGTCTTCTTTTGAGAAGTATCTGTTCATGTCCTTTGCCCTCCCACCATTTTTTTTTGAGACACAGTCTCACTCTGTCACCCAGGCTGGAATGCAGTGGCACAATCTCGGCTCACTGCAAGCTCTGCCTCCTGGGTTCACGCCATTCTCCTGCCTCAGCCTCCCAAGTAGCTGGAACTACAGGCGCCTGCCACCACGCCCGGCTAATTTTTTGTATTTTTTAGTAGAGACGGGGTTTCACTGTGTTAGCCAGGATGGTCTTGATCTCCTGACCTCGTGATCCGCCCACCTCGGCCTCCCAAAGTGCTGGGATTACAGGTGTGAGCCACCGCACCCGGCCCCTTTGCTCCCCTTTTAATGGGGTTGTTTTGTCTTGTAAATTTGTTTAAATTCCTTGTAGCTTCTGGATATTAGACCTTTGTCAGATGGATAGATTGCAAAAGTTTTCTCCTATTCTGGCTGTCTGTTCATTCTGATGATAGTTTCTTTTGCTGTGCAGCAGCTCTTTAATTATATCCCATTTGTCAATTTCTGCTTTTGCTGCAATTGCTTCTGATGTTTTCATCATGAAATCTTTGCCCATGCTTATGTCCTGTATGGCACTGCCTAGATTTTCTTCTAGAGTTGTTGCAGTTTTGGGTTTTACATTTAAGTCTTTAATCCATCTTGATTTAATTTTTGTGTAAGATGCAAAGAAGAGGTCCAGTTTCAGTTTTCCGCATATGGCTAGCCAGTTTCCCCAGCACCATTTATTAAATAGGGAATCCTTTCCCCATTGCTTGTTTTTATCAGGTTTGTTGAAGAGCAGATGGTTGTAGATGTGCAGTCTTATTTCTGAGATCTCTGTTCTGTTCGGTTCCATTGGTCTATGTGTCCATTTTTGTACCAGGACCATACTGATTTGGTTACTGTAGACTTGTAGTATAGTTTGAAGTCAAGTAGTGTGATGCCTCCAGTTTTGTTCTTTTTGCTTAGGATTGTCTTGGCTATACGTGCACTTTTTTGGTTCTATATGAATTTTAAAGTAGGTTTTTTCTGATTCTATGAAGAATGTCAATGATAGCGTAATGGGAATAGCATTGAATCTATAAATTACTTTGGGCAGTATGGCCATTTTCACAATATTGATTCTTCCTATCCATGAGCATGGAATGTTTTTACATTTGTTTCTGTCCTCTCTTATTTTCTTGAGCAGTGGTTTGTAGTTCTCCTTGAAGAGGTCCTTCACTCCCCTTGTTAGCTGTATTCCTAGGTATTTTCTTCTCTTTGTAGCAATTGTGAATGGGAGTTCATTCATGATTTGGCCCTCTGCTTGTCTATTGTTGGTGTATAGGAATGCCTGTGATTTCTGCACATTGATTTTGTACCCTAAGACTTTGTTGAAGTTGCTTATCAGCTTAAGAAACTTTTGGGCTGAGATGACGATGAGGTTTTCTAGATATAGGCTCATGTCATCTGTAAACAGACACAGTCTAACTTTCTCTCTTCCTATATGAATACCCTTTATTTCTTTCTCTTGCCTGATTGCCCTGGCCAGAACCTCCAATATTATGTTGAATAGGAGTGGTGAGAGACAGCATCCTTGTCTAGTGCCAGTTTTCAACGGAATGCTTCCAGCTTTTGCCCATTCAGTATGATATTGGCTGTGGGTTTGTCATAAATGGCTCTTTTTTTTTTTAATATATTCCATCAATACCTAGTTTATCAAGAGTTTTTAGCATGAAGGGGTGTTGAATTTTATCAAAGGCCTTTTCTGCATCTATTGAGATAATCATGTGGTTTTCGTCATCGGTTGTTTCCCCATTTTGATTTTTAAAAATTGAAATATGATGTTTTCAGGCTTAAATAACATAGCAGAAAATCTGGAAAACATCCAGTTTCTTAAAATGCTGCTCTGAAAATGTAGTTGAATTTGATATTCAGTCAGGAGTTTCCAACAGACGTTGCTTGTACAATAAACTTATGCAGTGAATCTGCCATTGAGATACAGGAGGCTTTAAATCAGATTTAAATCTTGTCATGCCTAAATAAATGTGCTAATATTTTCTGTCGGTCTCTAGTGCGGCTGTTAAAACATTTGGGCTCTGTAGACCAAATGAGACTTCTAAATTCCATATGAGTTCTGTGTTCTAATTCTTATTATTTTCTGCTTTTCTAATTAGAAAACAGGCATTGGCTTTTGTAAAGGTGAATATCAAGATTTACTGATTCTAAATACAACTTTCAGAACAATCCATTTTGAATCTCAAAGCACAAAGTCAATACATGTCACAGATTCTGAATGCTTTCAGTAGTAGCACAGGAAAACTTCAGAATTTTGCATATGTAACATTTAAGCAGGAAGCTAACACTCAGAAAACACATTTGCAAGTAATGTTTGATTTCAACTAGGATAGCAGTTTTCTGGTAACTTTGCTCAGCTAATCAGATTTTTTAAAAAATTCTTAAAACTACAACACAGTTTACTTTCCTACAAATTTCAGCAAACAAAAATTTTAAGTCTTTTTTTTTCTCTTTCTTTAATTTCCAGTTTCCCCAGTTATGAAGTGTCAGTTCTCAATTCCCTCTCCATGGGCTTCATGTTTAAGTTTTTTTCAGGCATAAGTTTTACAAATTAGCTTCACTCTTCATGACTATCTTTTCATAAACTCTCTTAACATATTGAGTCAAGTAGTTTAATTCTATTCTTTTTCAATCCCCCTCCTTAGTTCTTTAGAGTCCAACTGTGTCTCACTCATCTCAATTTTGCCAACTAATATCCACACAATTTCTTATGCAAGATCTCGGCACTGTACCTCAATGTTACGAGAAATGTGACCGACAGCAGATTTTTCCATGTGCTCATACATCCATTCATTTGATTTCAATTGACTCAATACTGAAGCCACTCATCTTTCTTACATCCTTTCAAAACTGTACAAATAAGCTGCATTTTTTATGTGACAAATCTATCTTCTCAGGTGAAACTCCAGTAAGATTGATCAGAAAAACAACTCTCTTTGGGGCAAGGGCTCAAACTCATGGGCCCTTTTTTTTTTTCTATTTAGGAAAGAAAGAAAGAAAATTTAAATGTTTAATCTACTTTCTACTTTTATTAAAGTTTAAGTAAACTGGGCAACTAAATGTGTATAATGGTAGGTACCATAGATTCTCTTCCATTCTACCTCTAAATCAATTAAATGAAAACACTCAGGAGTTTGAAGCTCAATCTTGTGAACCTAGGAACAAAGAATGTCCAGATACGTTCATTAATTCAGAAATAAAATTTAATGACTCTTAATGTTGTTTTTACTAGTAGAAAGTAGGTTAACAGTCCTTAAATTTAACATATTTCTTTTTCTTTTTCTTTTTTCTTTTTTTCTTTTTTTGAGATGGAGTCTCGCTCTGTCACCCAGGCTGGTGTGCAGTGGCAGGATTTCAGCTCACTGCAACCTCTGTATCCTGATTCAAGCAATTCTCATGCCTCAGCCTCCTCAGTAGCTGGGTTTAAAGGCATGCACCATCATGCCTGGCTAATTTTTGTATTTTTAGTGGAGACAGGGTTTTCACCATGTTGGCTGGTCTGGTCTTGAACTCCTGACCTCAAGTGATCCACCTGCCTCAACCTCCCGAAGTGCTGAGATTTCAGGTGTGAGCTACTGTGCTGAGCCTAAATTTAACATATTTCTGAACAATCATAGACATGTCCTATTTTTAGCAGGAGCTCGAAGAAAATGTTTGATAAGATACGGATTTATTATATTTTAGTCCAACCCCTATATTTAGCAAATACAAAACCATAGTCATGTTTACAATGTAAAAACTGTAGAATAGCTCTGTATACTAAAATATTATTAATAATGCAGTTTTTGAGAACCAAAATATCAGCTGGCTGACTTTGCTTTTATGATGTATATTAACGTCTTTTAGCATGACAATACCACTAAGAAGTTCACCATTCTTTCAATATCTTTTGATTTCCAGTATGCATTACTAGTTGGCAAATTTATTTTAATGGCAGTATGGTAAGAATTCAGTCCAAAGAGCAAAGATTCATTTTGATGAACTATTTGATCATAAAACATGCAGTGGCAAATTTTCAATTCATAAACTATTTTTATCATTCAGTGAGGATTACTATTGTAGTTGGCATAATCATGAGAACTTTTTCCTGCTTGATTAAAAGTATTTACCATTACCATTAGATTGGCTATGACATGCAAGAGGTCCATAACCCCGCCAAGGATGTGGCATTCACCTCCCCAGCATGCTCCGTTCGTATATTAATGGCTGCTCTTGATTAAGCTTGAACATGGAACACAACACACTTCAGAACATGTGTCTCAATAGAGCTTCCTACACCTTCCCCACTAGCTAATCAGACACGGGTCATCATTGTTTGGCTTCACTTCTCCTTCCAGCAGCAGATTCATCACCGCCTTTGTCAAATAGCTGCATGTTCCTCTTTTTCCCAGGGGAGGAGTGTTGTAAAAGGAAGTCATGTCATCCTACAAGGGAAAACAGTAAGCAAGGCATTTGATCTTCTGTTTGTAAAGAGTTGACAGGTAAAATCAGTGTCAGCTTAGGGGGAAAAATAAATTCACATAAAGATTTCCTTATGGAAAATATGAGATTCCTGAGCTTTTCTTTCATTTTCCTGAGGTGTATATAAAACAAAGACAGATATTTTCAGTATTCTCTCCTTTGTTGATAATTTTTATTTACTTAGAGAACCGCTTTACAGTTGAACATAAAATATTAAACAGAGAACCTGGAAGGGCCTATATTAGGCAGTACACAGCACCAACGTAGCCTGCCACTGCATTCTATTGTCCCCAGAATTTAATTTTATAGGCTTCTGGAGTCTATGCCTCCTCTCGGATAAAACATTTTTATGCTAACCGTATAAAGGAAATTTATCTCTTTCTAGATCTCTTTTTTGTCAGAACTTCACAGCTGAATTGACTAGTAATTAACTAAAAAGTAACATTAATTCCTCGAAAAAGGCAGATTGCCCCTCAAGTATCCTTATTTTGCACCTGTGAATCTGTTTTATAAAGTAAATGAAAAGAGATTAGGGATATTTTAAAGAATTGAGACAATGAAAAAATTCTCAAAAAAAAAAAAATAGCTGTGCACTTACTTGTTTTTCAATTTCCTTCAGCCAACTCTGATCTTTTTGAAATTCATTAAATGCTTCTTTGACCAGTCTGTCTAGATCTACTTTGTCTTGAAATTCTAGCTCAGGGTTTCTTTCCAGTACAATGGATACAACCATAAGTAACTAGAAGAGACAGACATTGAAAGCCAACTATATGAACCATAATAGTGACATGTTTTCACTCTTTGATCAGATGGATGGGTGATCCAAAGGATATTCTATATGATGAGAGGCTCAAGGATCACCTATGGAAGGAATCTTCCTAATTTTGCAAGTTATTTGCGTAAGTTCTGTTTGGAAAGTGCACCTTTCTTTTTTCATTGTGTGTATCCCTAGAAATGTTTTTTAGTCAGTTAAATAAAACCATTAACTTAGCAAAATGACTTTCCTAACCCATCGTGTACATAATACATGATACCCTATTCACCCAAAGTGTCTGAACTCTTTCTGGGCCTTTGGGTGTCAATCCTTGCTGGCAAGACACCAAAACACTGTCTGTGGAGAGAGGGGTCAGGGACCAAAGACAGAGAAGCCAGGTAGGTTCAATGGAGACTCTGGACCTAGGTTCAGGATCAAACGACCTGGAGCCCAGGACCCAAATGAGTATAAGTCTGTGATGCTGCAGTCAAGGGATGGCCATGTTTTAAAAAGATATGTTTAACTCTGACCCCTGTGACAAAAGTCCTGTTTGGTCTGTATAAACTGTCTTAGTTTAATGAATCACCCTATTGCTTGGCCATCACATACACCTATCCTAAGTGGTAATGTTCATTTTAGATGCTAAATTCCTATAAGCAAAAATAGTATCTGCATATGCAATAATTGGTAAAGGCTCTCTGATGATGTTTATGGCTCCTAATTTGTACACTGAACAGGAAACACGCCTCATAGTTCCCAATTTTGGATTCTTATTGACTGCATTTTATCTAGATGCTTCGAAAACAGAACCTGAAAGAACCAAAGGAAACACAGTAAAATCCAGGGGTCACAATGTGGGAAACCTTAGGGCAGGCCTTTAGCATGAGAATATGAAGTTTTGCTGTAGGTCTAAAGGAAAATGTCTTCTGCAAAGGGAATGACCTCACTGTGGTCAACAAGAAGGATCTCTATGTCCACTGTATGTCCCAAATGCTGGATACTAGACATGGAAGGCATTCATGTGTCTAATAACCCCGTCTTTTCCCGACCCAGTCTGCTTCATGCTGTGAAAATGATTGGCTGATACTGTTCCACATCCTGGGACATCAAAGAGGAGGCTAAATCTACTCAGCTCTGACTGCAGCTCCAGACATGCTAGATTTTAAGAGGTGCCATGTCCAGGCTGGCAGTCACACAGAGCTTCTGTAGCAATAAGACATATTATCTACCCTTGAGAAACACAAAAGTCGGATGGATACATTCCCGGGGAAAGAGACAAAGTGTGGATGAGCTAAATATTAAACTCATCAATTGGTGGCTTCTCTATGTATTTGGGGTGATGTTTAACATGACAAAAGGGCACATGTGTTCTGTTAATTTTACATGTAACTTTATACAGGGCAGTGATACAGCATGCAATGACATGTCTTCTCTGCACATAGAGATGTCTAGAAAGATGTCCCTCAAAATATTAACAGCAATGATCTCTTGCTAGTGAGTGTGGGGGAAACTTATGTTCTTTTCTATAATTTTCTAAACTGCTGAAACTTTCTACAATAGTTGTGCTTATTTCTGTGAATAGAAAAAAAAGAAAAGAAAGCAAATAGAAAAAGGTCACTTCCTGTACTTTTATGATGTGGCTGATACACTCGATGCTGAGGGGTGATTGTGTGGCTGAAAAGCAGGGGTCGGTTCTCCCTTCCTGGAGGAGCCTGAGGTGTCTGAATTGCTCGTGTGCCTTGCCTTGGGTCAGGGGTGGCCATCTTCTTGAGGACTCGGCTGGGAGAGATCAGGGTTCCGGAAAGAACAGGGTTCTGGGTCTCACAGGAGAGATCAGGGTTCCGGAAAGAATAGGATTCTGGGTCTCATAGGCAGTTTCCCTTATACTAGTTTTCACAGAGCAGAGAGAAGGCATTTCTTCAGCAATCTTCATTTCTTACTACTCACCTCTACAACGATCTGTCTGTACTGTGGCTGGTCAATATTTCCCAACGTGTCTTCAACAAGGAGAGAGAAATTCATCTCATACATAGTCATATCTGACAGGGTTGGTTGCTGAAAAAAATAACTCTGCATTAACATGCTGAACCTTTATGCTCTGGTTCTCATTTAATAGAAGAATTTCATTTTCTAATCATTAATAGTTTTCAGTTTTTATAAAACCTTGGAGAGCATTTTCAGCTACACAATTGGATTTTATGTATGTCAAACTACTAAAGCCAACCAGCTAACTATTGTGATAAATTAAACCTCCCATTTTTAGTAGTTACCTTCACTATATTAATGTTTTTGAGAAAAAGGACTATATTAGAAGGCCACTTCAATACACAAAACACTGAGACAACAAATAGTGTACATATTGCTTTCAGAATTTGCACAAGAAGTTATGCTTGGTGTCAGGCTCCCGCACGGAAGTCAACTGCTATTAAATTTACATCATTTCTGTGGCAGGTCCTTTCTGAGCTGGCAGCATAAAAATGCATACAAACAAGCAAAAACAATATTATGTGCAGAACTGGGAAGGAAACAGGAAAAAAAGCGAAGCTAAAAGAATTTCCTCTACTCTGCCCTTTATCTTTCATTTAAAACAAGAATATTGTGTAGTTTTCCATTCATTTTTTCACCATCAAATGAAAGCAGAATATAAACTAAAATTCAAATCCAAATCTGGGCATGGGGAATATTCCTCAGAGGATGGAAGGGAAGGCTCTGAACATTAGGCTTGTATGGTGGAAAGCAGATGGGGTGACTAGATCATTACCAGAGAGGCAGAAATGATGAGACATACTTGTTTTCATCTCAATGATAGTTTACAGTGAACTCAATCAGGTTCAGAACCATGTCTATCTACTTACCACTCAAAATGGGACCCAATGTCCTCTTTCAATCAAGTGACAGCAAAGTTGTTCACTCTGGTATAATAATGCCTTAGTCCTATATTCAACAGATATTCAATACAACTAACTATTGTATTTCATAGTCAATATAATCCAACATATTATTAATGTTTACAGGTAGTACCTAATTTGGGGAAAATAAAGCCCCATTGCTAAACACAGTTATAATTGGCTAGATCTCTAGCAATGGGCTTAATGGGGTTACAGAAGGAAAGGAAGACCCCTTCTTGGTTTCACATTAATTTTTTCTTAATATATCTCTTTAAAAAAGTCAACCTAGCCACTGTGCAACTAGAGAAGAGATACCAAGCTTGCCTTATTTCCTACTCTTCTGAAAGGACTAAGGGTAAGTAGTGTAGCAGAGAAGTTAAGAGAAAAGGCTCAGCAGCTACACTGCCAGGGGTCAAACCCTGGGGCAGCTACTTACTAGATGTGACCTTGAGGAAATCATTTAGCTGTGTTTCAGTGTCCTCTTCTGTCAAACTGGAATACTAATAACAAAGCATCTGCCTCAAAAAATTGTCTAACGGATTAAATGAGCACTTAGAAAAAAAGAGCCCGCATCGCCAAGTCAATCCTAAGCCAAAAGAACAAAGCTGGAGGCATCACGCTTCCTGACTTCAAACTATACTACAAGGCTACAGTAACCAAAACAGCATGGTACTGGTACCACAACAGAGACATAGATCAATGGATCAGAACAGAGCCCTCAGAAATAATGCCGCATATCTACAACTATCTGATCTTTGACAAACCTGACAAAAACAAGAAATGGGGAAAGGATTCCCTATTTAATAAATGGTGCTGGGAAAACTGGCTAGCTATATGTAGAAAGCTGAAACTGGATCCCTTCCTTACACCTTATACAAAAATTAATTCAAGATGGATTAAAGACTTACATGTTAGACCTAAAACCATAAAAACCCTAGAAGAAAACCTAGGCAATACCATTCAGGACATAGGCATGGGCAAGGACTTCATGTCTAAAACACCAAAAGCAATGGCAACAAAAGCCAAAATTGACAAATGGGATCTAATTAAACTAAAGAGCTTCTGCACAGCAAAAGAAACTACCATCAGAGTGAACAGGGAACCTACAAAATGGGAGAAAATTTTCACAACCTACTCATCTGACAAAGGGCTAATACCCAGAATCTACAATGAACTCAAACAAATTTACAAGAAAAAAACAAACAACCCCATCAAAAAGTGGGCGAAGGACATGAACAGACACTTCTCAAAAGAAGACATCTATGCAGCCAAAAAACACATGAAAAAATGCTCATCATCACTGGCCATCAGAGAAATGCAAATCAAAACCACAATGAGATACCATCTCACACCAGTTAGAATGGTCATCATTAAAAAGTCAGGAAACAACAGGTGCTGGAGAGGATGTGGACAAATAGGAACACTTTTACACTGTTGGTGGGACTGTAAACTAGTTCAACCATTGTGGAAGTCAGTGGTGGCGATTCCTCAGGGATCTAGAACTAGAAATACCATTTGACCCAGCCATCCCATTACTGGGTATATACCCAAAGGACTATAAATCATGCTGCTCTAAAGACACATGCACACGTATGTTTATTGCGGCACTATTCACAATAGCAAAGAGTTGGAACCAACCCAAATGTCCAACAACGATAGACTGGATTAAGAAAATGTGGCACATACACACCATGGAATACTATGCAGCCATAAAAAATGATGAGTTCATGTCCTTTGTAGGGACATGGATGAAACGGGAAACCATCATTCTCAGTAAACTATCGCAAGGACAAAAAACCAAACACCGCGTGTTCTCACTCATAGGTGGGAATTGAACAATGAGAACACATGGACACAGGAAGGGGAACATCACACTCGGGGACTGTTGTGGGGTGGGGGGAGGGGGGAGGGACAGCATTAGGAGATATACCTAATGGTAAATGACGAGTTAATGGGTGCAGCACACCAACATGGCACATGTATACATATGTAACAAACCTGCATATTGTGCACATGTACCCTAAAACTTAAAGTATAATATTAAAAAAAAAACAAAAACAAAGCTTACCTGGGGCATGAAAGAGGGAGATCTTAATATGCATAACTTTTTTCACTTAGTTTACTGTGAATTTTTTCATATCTATTTATCTATCCATCCTTCTATATATACATGTACATACACGTTTTAATGGTTCATAATAGTCCACTGCATTAATTAAAATATTTAACCAAAAAAAAAAAAGAAAATTGATTGGTGCATAAAAATACTTAACATGTATTTATTGTCATTATTGTTATTTTTGGCAAAGACAGGATATTAGCAAAGCAAGGATACTACATGTTAAGTGGCCCAGGCTGCCAGACAATTAAGTGAAAATCTGGTAAGTATTAGTGGGGGCTGAGAAAGAAGCTAACAAGTGGTCGTGAGCGTGTACTGCCCAGGTAGGCAGACAGGAGGCCTTGCCAGAGGGTTTGAACTCCAGCAACGAGGCGCTGCTCTCTGCTCTCAAGAGATGGTGCTGCTCCTGAACAGTAATCATAGGGCACCCAGGAGAGGGCTGGGCCCTGCACTGACAGTCAAATGAAACTACTTGCAGTCTGTGAACAGTATAAATACTTTTTTAAAGTTTTTATGCATTTTTTGGAATAAGTAATATATTCACAGCATTCAGACTTTGAAAGGTTTAAAAGGGTTCCAGGGAAGAGCCCACACCATCCTCCCAGTCACACAGTTCCTTTTACCAAACATTAAGAAAAGAATACTACCAATTTCCTATGGTCCTTACAGAGACACTCTTAGGTAGATACGAGCAAAATGAGTGTGGGTCTGTACCTTTGAGAATACTTTATTTGTATAAAGAGCTACATCAAAATTTATTTGGTTGAGATTTCAACACTAAAAACAATTACAGTACTCTATTTCCAAAAGGCTAATCCTTCTCTTTTGTGTATAAGTAGAATGACTTAGATGCCAGGATTAAATAATCACATCAAAGAAGCAGGCCAGTGTATATCACATGGGAAACCATCAGAAGGAGAGGGCACTAACTCACTTGGACCACAGGTAAGGTACACCTGGAGTGAAGTAAGTGATTGTCTGTCCAATGACCTAAAAAGTTACTGCATTTTTCACATTCAACACAATTCCTAAGTGGTGATTTCCTCATCCACAGCACTACTTGGCTCCGTTGTTTCTTAGGTCTGCTCTGGTTCTGTCTTTCCAATGCATGCTTTACGGTTTGTGAGGCCCCCCAGCACTGACCCACCACCACTTGGGGTAGTGAAGGGGTACCCACGCTTAAAGTAAAGCCAATATAGGAAACCCTAAGCTGATAAGTAAACAAAGGAAGGACAGCTTGCTCAGCAAGAGGTTTGGCTACGTGGTTTTTAAAAAGGGAATATCCTCAAAATATCTAAAATATGACAATACCAACAATTTTTTTTTATTAAATACGACTTTCAGCAATATATCCATTTGGTAAAGTGAGCCTTTTCTGCCTACAGGGACACTAAATTTGAAAAATAAAAGTAACTCAGATTGGGGGAAAAAATTTTCAATCCAATTGATTAGACGTCTTATTTTCTAGTATTTCATTCCTTCTTTGAAAATACCCTTAGAACACTGAAAAGGAGAAAAGTTATTTGCAGTGCAAGAGGAAAGGATTCACTACCCTTTGCGAAGTCTCCTTTCTTTACGTGAACATGGTGGGGCTTTACCTGAGGCAAATGCTTCCCAGCAACAATGATCCCATTGGGCGTGCGCTCCAGAATCTGCCACACTCGGTCATAGAACCCGGTGGGAGTTCTATTCAAAGACCCATCGATCTGACGCCTGTTCAGCCAACATCTGTAACAAAAGGCAAATGTCTCAGAGTTAAAGAACAAGCTTGTTCTGGTAGACAGCAGGGCTTTCAATATGAACTAATTGTTCCGATACAGTAAGCAATAAAAGACAAAGCCCATCAATGATGCATATCTCCGTGTGTTACAGAGGCTAGTAAATATTTCATAATGAAAACACGGCTGGCAGGACAGGAGGAAGTCTCCAAGATTCTAAAAAATTTAACGGACAAAATGTTATTCTGTAAGTAAGCTATGAATTGCTTACTACATGGTCAAATGATTTTCAAGTATACAAAGCAGCTCCCCTTAAAAATGCAGTAGCTGTGAATTTCATAATAACTTTATGTTGTTTTCACATATAATAAAATGTAAGCTCCATGAAGGCATGGAAATCATATAATTTGATCACTCCTATACACCTCTCCCAGCAAGGTGCTTAGTAAACACTTAAAAAGTGAATGAATAAGTGATGTTCAAAAAAGCATTTTATATAGAATAAAATTACCTTATTTTAAACCTTATAGAAGTTTGCTATTTAAACACAGCTAAAGTTCTCTTGCTGAAAAAAGATATAAAATCTTACATTATAATAACAGAATGTAGTGGTACACCAAAATTTTAGATCTTTTATTTTCATGGATTAAGCATTTAAGTATTAAATCTTAAAGATATAATACATCATTCACAAACTGCTAAAAAGTATTCTTGAAAAAGCTGAAGAAAGGACAGATACATTTATTTATTTATTTATTTATTTATTTATTTATTTATTTATTTATTTGACAAGGTATTGCTGTGTCACCCAGGCTGGAGTGCAATGGCTCGATCATAGCTCACTGCAACCTCTAACTCCTGGGCTCAAGCGATCCTCCCACCTCAGCCTTTCCAGTGGCTAAGATTACAGGCATGCACTACCATGTCTGGTTAAGTTTTAAATTTTTTGTTGAGATGGGGTCTGGCTATGTTGTCCAGGCTGGTCTTGAGCTCCTGGCCTCAAGTAATCCTCCTGCCTTGGCCTCCCAAAGTGCTGGGATTATAGGCGTGAACCACGGCACACAGCCCAGATACACGCTTTTTACACCTAGTATTTTAAAAGACAGCAGAGTGAAATCTATACTCGATTACAAGGGAAATATGTCATGACCAACACTATTTCTAGGTATGAAAATAGCTATGCAGGATACAGTAAACAGAAAAAGCCATTTTTGCTCTGGAGAAAGAGGGCCAATGAAAATTTATCACTACATAGGTAAGAGGGGCATCTATTTTTGGATACATAAAATTTCTTTTAATAGGCACAGGCTTGCATTGCTGGGTTTAGTGTTTCACCAGAGTGACAAAGCTCAAAGGTCTAAGGGTTCCTTGGTGATGTTTTACTTTAGATAACTGGATACCCCACTGCCTGCATTTTATTTTCCCCTCATTCCCTTTGTTTGGCAATTAAAAAACATGTTTTTGGAGTCATATGAAGTTATGATTAATACTTTAAAAAGGAGATACTTGGTAGGACAACAGAAAAAGTAGAAACGTGAGAATATTCACAATGGAGGTAGAAAATTATTTTGAAAGATCCTTTTTTTATTTTTTGTCTTTTCATTTTGAAAAATTTCAGACTTACAGAAAAATCATGAATATAAACCATAAAGTTCCTGTATACTCTTTACTTAACTTCCCTTTTCCTTTTCTTTTTTTTTTTTTGAGACAGGGTCTCACTCTGTCACTGAGGCTGGAGTGCAGTGGTGCGATCTCGACTCTCTGCAGCCTCAACTTACTGGGTTCAGGTGATCCTCCCACGTCAGCCTCCTGAGTAGCTGGAACTACAGGCATGTGCCACCACACCCAGCTAATTTTTGTGTTTTTTGTAGAGATGGGGTCTTGCCATGTTACCCAGCCTGGTCTCAAACTCCTGGGCTCAAACAATCTGCCTGCTTCAGCCTCCCAAATTGTTGGGATCACAGGCGTGAGCCATCATGCCTGGCCTTCCTCTACTCTTGTTATCTTACATAACCATAGTATAAAACCAGGGAGTAAACAATGATACAATACTATTAATTAATCTATGGATCTAATTCAAATTTTGTCAATTTTACCACGAATATTCTTGTTTTGATCCAGAATCCAATCCAGAATTGGTGTTTAGTTTCCATGTCTCCTGAGGCTCCTCTAGCAGTTTCTTGGTTGTCCTTTATCTTTCATAACTTTGACACTTTAGAAATGTCAGTTATTTTGTAAGATGTACCTCAATTTGGGTTGGTCTGATGTTTCCTGATGAATAGACTGAGATTATGCATTTTTGGCAAGAGTATCTAGAAGTGATGTTGTGCACTTTTCTTATTTATTTACTTATTTTTATAGAGATGGGGTCTCGGAATGTTGCCCAGGCTAGTCTCAAACTCGTGGGCTCAAAGGACCCTCCTGCCCCAGCCTCCCAAAGTGCTAGGATCACAAGCTTGAGCCACCACGCCCGGCCCATCATGCCCTTTTCAATGCATCATATCAGGGGATATATG
Source organism: Hylobates moloch (assembly GCF_009828535.3). Classification (NCBI taxonomy): domain Eukaryota; kingdom Metazoa; phylum Chordata; class Mammalia; order Primates; family Hylobatidae; genus Hylobates; species Hylobates moloch. The sequence continues at coordinate 83,822,532 of NW_026652281.1, forward strand.
ATGTTGATGTGTCTTATTACTGGCAATGTTCACCTTAATCTTTTGGTTAAGGTAGAGTCAGCTGGGTTTCTCCACTGTAAAATCACTATTTTCTCCTCTACAATTTAAGCATCTTGAGTGGAAACACGTTGGAATGATGAAACTCTCCATTTTTCATCATACTTCCATGCAATGATGGTTTTTGCCGGCAACAATGATAACTATTGTATTTGTCTATTTTTGTCATCCTATCTACACTTATAATTGGAATTCTATTATAAGAAAGGTCTCTTCACTCCCATTTGTCTATTTATATTAGCATAGACTCATGGGTATGTAAGAATGTTTCTTCCCATTTTCCTTTGGGATTTTGGTTGCCTGTCCCTCAATTTTTAAGAATTCTTGGTTATAAGCTCTTTGTGGCATATGTTTTGTTCCAGTTTCTCAGTTATCTTTTGACATTGGTTGTCTACTTTTTGCCATACAAAGTGTTGTTTTTAATTTTCATATAGTCTTATTAACTTTTTCTTTTGTTGTCCTTGGGTTGAGCCATTATTAGGTCTTTCCCATACTAAGGGTAAAAAGGAATTTAACCATGTCTTCTTGTTTTGTATTATTTCATTTTTACATTTAGATTTCTAATCTATTTGGAGTGTATTCTTATGTGTGGTATAAACTAAAGGTGTGATTATATCTTTTTGCAAATGGCTATCCAGTTGTCTCATCACTATTTAAAAAGTCCATCCTTGGCCTTTGTCACACATTAAATTTCCATATATACTTGGGGGTCTATTTCTGGACTTTCTATTCTGTTCAACTCTTCTATTTGTCTGTTGTGCACAAATACCACACTGTTTTAATTACAGAGGCTTTATAGTATGTTTTAATGTCTAGCAGGGCAAGTCCTTCTTTTATGTTTTTCTGATTATTCTTATATGTTTGTTTTTCCATATGAAGTTTTGTATTAACTTGTCTTAACCTCATAAAAACAGCTTGTTGAAATGTTATTGGAATTGAATTATATTTACAACTGACATCTTTATAACATGAATGCTCCTATTTAAGAACAAGGATGCCTTTCCATTTATCCAAATCTACTTTTGTGGAAGACAGCTTTTGTAAAAGGCCTAGGCAGATTTTTCTAGGCATATAACTATACCACTTTGGTAAATGCCAGGCACAAACGTACTCAATAAATACTTTCCCAAATACTTACATTAAAGCTATTTCTGTAATAAAAAAGTTCTTCAAGTCAACACAATCCACAAGTATTTGTTTTGTTCTTAGTGTAAGCTTAGCGCAAGTCTAGGAAAGGGTTTAGCATTGAAGTCTATTTAGGGAGACAAAGTCACAGGCAACATATTTAAATAATGTTACCAAACCCAATCCTATCTGCCAAAATGCTGGGAGGGGATGGTGAGTGTCACAAAGGTTCAGAAAGGAAACTGACTTCAGAAAGTGGTATGAGGTGTTACATTTTGCACAGAATAATAAAAATGAAGAAATGCTTAAAACTATACTGGAAAAAAAGTATAAAATTCAAATCAATGCAAAATAATAATTGAAGACAGACATTTTGACTGGTCCTTCTGCTTACACTTTCCATCCAGTGGGGTGGCCTCTGATACTCTGTTGCATTTTATTTCTTATTGGTATCTTATCAATTTCATAGATATATCAAGCTAAAAATTATGATGTTATTGTAAATCCAGAGTATCATGTAGGTAACAAGGGGCCCTCATTACCTTCCATTCTGTTGAGGCTGCAGAATATCCAGCAGAAGCTGTTTAACTTCACTAGGTGATAGCTGATACAAGTCCAAAGCTGGCTTGTCTCCACCACGGATCTGAAGTTCATACTCCATGGCATGGATGATCCACCTGAAACAAAACAGGGGAAGCATGAATCAATAACTCTTGAAATAAAATCACCTTCTGCTCCTCTCAGTAATACCCTTAATAGCACTGACCCATTCAAAGGAGAATGAAGAAGAGGCCATTTGAATTTCCTGAACAGTTGATACAATTACTTCCATCAAGATTATGTGACATGATCAGACTCTTATAAATGAGGCCTGCCCTTGCACAGGTGGTGAGGTTGTACAACATTAAAATAGGTAAGTACTTAGGTTCTTAGCAAGTGAGATTTTACCCATCCATTGTGGTATTATTCTGTACATAAACAGCTGCCACTCTGTATTTTCTTAACACTAGATACATGCCAAAAAAAAAAAAAAAAAAAAAAGGAAAGAGAGCCAGAGAGAAACAATGCATTTCAAGAAATAGGCTGAGATATGCTATTATGTAAATGTTCCTTTGTCTGAAATCTCAAGCTTTTTGTTTTAAACCAATTTCCTTTACTTTGTAGTCATTCCTTTGGGGTGAGAGGAGCCAGTCAAGTACCTGTCTTTGAAATATAAGGACACAATTAGTTATAACTTAGTTATAGTTGTACATTAAAGATGTACTTTAACCAATAGGTTGCAGAAGAGCCAAAATATTTAATTATTTTATGTGTAAATAATTTTTTGAGGAGGTTTTAAAAAGTATTTTTGTAGATTCATCTCATTTCTTTCATTTACTATATTCTGAGGACAGAACTCAGATAAACTAGTTATGAAAACCAAAGAAAACTCTGGAAATAATACTGTGCCTTAGGGAATGAGAAATTTACACACCATTAGGAAAAGCCAGGGAATTAGTTTACACAGCAGATTCCTATGCTTCATCCTTAAATCCTTCAGTGAACACTGCACAAAGAGAGGCAGTGCAACTGAGCATCTGGAAAGAATGCATCTTTATTCACCCATGCTGCCTTTCTCTCCCATGCCTTCTCTTTCTCTTGATACACTTCCTTGAAAGGCAACCTACAAGGAAATTGCAGGTACAGAGATGAAAATGTTAGGGTAGATGTATTCAAAAGATTAAAGTCCTTCTTTCTGCCAATGCTGGTTTGCAAAACAACAGTGATGCATCCTTATGGGATGACTAATGTCTCTCAATGTAGAGAATAGTAAGAAAAAACGCACCGGGCGCGGTGGCTCACGCTTGTAATCCCAGTACTTTGGGAGGCCGAGGCGGGCGGATCACGAGGTCAGGAGATCGAGACCACAGTGAAACCCCGTCTCTACTAAAAATACAAAAAATTAGCCGGGCGTGGTGGTGGGCGCCTGTAGTCCCAGCTACTCGGAGAGGCTGAGGCAGGAGAATGGCGTGAACCTGGGAGGCGGAGCTTGCAGTGAGCCGAGACTGCGCCACTGCACTCCAGCCTGGGCGACAGAGCGAGACTCCGTCTCAAAAAAAAAAAAAAAGAAAAAGAAAAAACGCTAAGCCTTACTGGTTGAGCCAGAGAGGGTATCAACTAGGCCTGATGGGCCAGGCCATAAGCCACAGGGTAACATGTATCAAGTTCTATGACAGTTCTAACCTCCACTGCCCTGAGCTCAGACAACTCTCAGCTCTTCTTACCTTCTCCCCTATTGTTTGTTGTTGTCATTTCTGGAAGTCGGGAGTTTAGTCTAGGGTAACACTTGAGATGGATTATAAGGGCATGAGAGATACACAAGGATGAAACACACTAATTTCTAGAAATCAATACTATTATTGTTGATACTATGTAATGAATATTTAATAGCTGCTCATTGGTAAGAGCAATAAAGATGAAGTATTTACAAACAACAAATGCCTGAAAGCTTCCTGTTATATACAACAACAGAACATGTAACAGAATTAAGATTTACCATTTCTATTTCTCTTGTCAGTCGAAAAGAAAAACTAGACTACACCTGTGTTACTGGCAAAGACTAGGCTTTCTTTACATCATCCTCATTCTTATTGACTGTATTTAGCAAAAATGTTACACAAGCATAAAAGTAACAAGAATATAGTTCTTTTCGATGCTTTGATGTTAAAGCTGCTTATGAAATTAGCTATTACAGCAACATTTTAGTTACAATAAACTACTCAGTGGGCCTCTTCTTTAAAATAAAAAGTTATATTTTTATTTTATAGACTAGGCATAGAATTGTCTTCTATTTATTTATTTTATTCATTTCTTTAGATTTAAAACTTACATTTGAGGCAGTTTAGAATAACAGAAGGAATACTGAATTAAAAATCGAAAGACCTGCCTGTTGGTCTCCTCAATAAGTCAATGGAATGAAAAGGAAAGTGGGAGTTCCTGTTGTAGATGAAGTGATTTAAGAGACATAACCACTAACACCATGAGTCTTGCTTTATGTCATGATTCAAAAACAGACCAACTGTAAAAAGTCATTTCGGGGATAACCCGGAGAAATTTAAGTAAGAATTGAGTATCTTGTGATATTAAAAAAAATTACTGCTAATTTTGGTGGGTATGATAATGGTATTGGGAGCATTGAGATAATGTCCTTTTTTAGAGATATATACTCACTAAAATACTCACAGGTAAAAGTTAAATGTCTGGCATTTGCTTTATAATATACTATAGCAAAATAAAAGATAAAGCAAATATAGCAAATACAAATAGCTAAGCACTGCTTATACCCACTAAATAATGAGTATATGGGAATGTACCAAATAATTCATTATACACTTAAAATTCTTCATAATGAAAAGCAAAGACAGACTTAAATACTAATTCTGTCACTTACCAACTGTGCCCCATTGGCAGGTTATTTTTCAAATGGGAATACTACTAATTGAACTTACTTTATGAAATTATTTTGAGGAACAAATAATGTCTATAAAAAGGCTCTGAAATGTTAAAGAGTCATAAAAATGTTAGTAAAGTTATTGTTATGTGACTTCTTAAACTCAGTTTAGAGGAAGGTAATGCAAATTTTTAATTCAAGTCTTGGAGTTACTTAAGCAAGTGTCACAGTCAATTAACTTCAGGAGGTATCTTCTAAAATAAATAACATTTTTATTTTTAAAAGGCTTACTTTTTAAAGTCTGCCACTAACTTGAGTTATTAAAACTAAACATAGTTTATCATATTTATCTTTTAAAATCCTTAGTATCACACACAAAGATAGCTGGAGACCTTAATGTTTTCCCTTAGACTTCTATTTACAAAATCTCAGCAGTTTTGTGAGCAAATTATTGACAACATTGTTTTCAAAAATCATCAAAGAAAGAAGGTTTTTCACTCATTCAAGCATAAATAAATACAATCTGTCATATTATTAAAATACATTTATTGGCCGGGTACAGTGGCTCATGCCTGTAATCCCAGCACTCCGGGAGGCCGAGGCGGGCGGATCACGAGGTCAGGAGATTGAGACCATCCTGGCTAATACGGTGAAACCCTGTCTCCACTAAAAATACAAAAAATCAGCCGGGTGTGGTGGCAGGCACCTGTAGTCCCAGCTACTCGGGAGGCTGAGGCAGGAGAATGGTGTGAACCCAGGAGGCGGGGCTTGCAGTGAACCGAGATCACGCCACTGCACTCCAGCCTGGGCAACAGAGTGAGACTCCATCTCAAAAAAAAAAAAAAAAAAGAAAAAGGAAAAAAACACATTTATTCATTAAAATTGTTGGTCAAACTAATCTTTTTATGCCTTGGAATTCTTCAAATAAAAACAGCAAAACAGCCTTAGACATAAACTATAAAACTATTAATAGCTGTCAGAAATCTACAGAAAGTAAATTACCAAGGAGTAACACAGTTAAGAATATCAAAGACATTTTATCCATTTGTAGGACTACTAATAAAGGAGGACATAGGAAAATCAGGCTAATTATCCCTCATTCCCAATGACAAGGCCATAAAATCTGATTTGATTATTTTAGTACAAAAGCATTTTTTTTTTTTTTTTTTGAGAAGGAGTCTCACCCTGTCACCCAGGCTGGAATGCAATGGCATGATCTTGGGTCACTGCAACCTCCGGCTCCCAGGTTAAAGTGATTCTCCTGCCTAAGTCTCCTGAGTAGCTGGGATTACAGATGTGCGCCACCATGCCTGGCTAATTTTTGTATTTTTAGTAGAGACGAGGTTTCACCATGTTGGACAGGCTGGTCTTGAACTCCTAACCTCGTGATCCACCCACCTCGGCCTTCCAAAGTGCTGGGATTACAGGTGTAGGCCACTGTGCCTGGCCAGTACAAAAGCATTTAAATACAAAATAGGGAAAGGAAAAGATGGATGGAAGGAAGGAAGGAAGGAAGGAAGGAAGGAAGGAAGGAAGGAAGGAAGGAAGGAAGGAAGGAAGGGCAAAAGAAAGAAAATGTAGAAGGTCAAAATAATGAAGGTTATGGATGGCCCAGAGCTTTATACATTCAGTCTGTGTAAGAGCCAGAGATGCTCTACTCGCCAATAAGCAAGTGAGAAAGTGGTAGATACACACGACTGATCAAATCAACCTTCATATATATCCAGGTTTGACTTGAGGACAATGAATTCTTTGGGACTGCTGGAAAAGCACAAAAGGGAATGTTAGTATTCTTCAGACAGTTCTGGGAATAAGCTTATCCTTTCAAAACCACTCTTTTTTTTTTTTTGAGACAGAGTCTCGCTCTGTCGCCCAGGCTGGAGCGCCGGAGTGTAGTGGTGCTATCTCAGCTCACTGCAAGCTCTGCCTCCCGGGCTCATGCCATTCTCCTGCCTCAGCTTCCCGAGTAGCTGGGACTACAGGCGCCCGCCACTACGCCCAGCTAATTTTTTGTATTTTTTAGTAGAGACGGGGTTTCACTGTGTTAGCGAGGATGGGCTCGATCTCCTGACCTCGTGATCCGCCTACCTTGGCCTCCCAGAGTGCTGGGATTACAGGCGTAAGCCACCGCACCCGGCCTAAAATCACTCGTTTGGAGGTTAGTAAGGATACAGTGTGTGTATTGGCATGTTTCTTTCCAATATGCCCTAATTAAGGAGTACAATATGAAATAAAGTACATGGAAATCTGACAGCAGTGGTAAACCAGAACACCTGAAATTTTCTTTTTTCTTTTTTGAGACATGGTCTTACTTGTCGCCCAGGGTGGAGTGCAGCTGTGTGATCTTGGCTTACTGCAATGTCCACCTCCTAGGCTCAAGCAATCCTCCCACCTCAGCCTCCCGAGTAGCTGGGACTACAGGCAGGCACCGCTACACCCAGCTAATTTTTAATTTTTTTGTAGAGAAGGGGTTTTGCCATGTTGCCTAACTGGCCTCAAACTCCTGGGCTCAAGTGATTCATCCACCTTGGCCCCTCAAAGTGCTGGGATTACAGGTATGAGCCACTGCACCTGACCAGCTGAAATTTTCTGGAAAAAAAAAAAAGCCATACGGAATAGAACTGATCCTTGGAAAAAAAAATTTTTTTTAAATAATCATTTTAAGATTTCAAGATAATACAAGGATCTGCTAAGTTTGCTGTTAAACAAATGATTAGATCATTTTGTGCAAACATTTAACTAAGCCATATGTTATGGACTGAATTCTTTCTCCCCCTCCAAATTCATATGTTGAAGCCCTAACTCCAGTGTGATGGTATCTGGAGATGGGGTCTTTGGGAGGTAATTAGGTTTAGATGAGGTCATGAGGTAGGGGCCCTTACGCTGGGATTAGTACCCTTATGAGAAGATATACCAGAGAGCTCCCTCTCTCCATCAGAGGACACAGGACACAGAAGGCAGCCATCTGCAAGCCAGGAGGACAGCCCTCACCAGAAACCAAATCGGCAGGGACCCTGACCTTGGCCTTTCCAGCCTGCAGATTGTGAGAAAATAAATTTCTGTGTTTAAGCCATTCCACCTATGGCATTTTGTTATGGAAGCCAGAGCTGACACACCAAATGATAGAAGATGGGAAAGTTGCAAGAAGGGACTTCTTTTGCTTAATTCATATTAATATGGAGAGGAGTACAATTTGATGAGGCAAACTGAGCTATCTGTTTGGTGACTGAAGGATGTGGATTCACTCTATCACTGATCCAATCACAATAGAATAGAGGTTGGGGAGCTTCATCATCTCACCTCCTTACCTCATATCAAATGTCAAAAGCAAAGACCTCGGAATGAGTATCAGAATCGTGCTAATGAACTTGGTGCTGTAATTATTTTCTCTTTCCTTTAGTGCATAAGCAACGTTATAGTCTGCTATCTATGACAACAATAGCTCTCTCTAAGCTTCGAATGTGTGATCCACAGATACATTTTCGGACATCAGAGGACAAGGTACGTCTGGATCATAATTGCTTACAGAGGATGCCCTGGCAGTATGAAAAGCAGAGATGAAAAAGGCTTGATAACATATATCCTCTGGGGTTATCTCTAAGTAAAGCCTGACTGACAGACCTGCAGCAGAAAGCAGTTGATTGGAGGTCTTTACAGTAATGGGCCTGTCAGGAACTTGATCTATTTCAACAGGAAAGCTGGAGCACAAATCAATAATGAGACAGCAAATCAAATCATTATCAGACCAGAATACCATTCCTGTGAGCAGGTTAATTTTGTTCACTGGAGTGCCTGATAGCAGTAAAGTTGAAGAAATTGCATTGGCAAGATTAACCTTGGAAAAAAGAGAAGAGACATGGTGCTATTGGTTTAAAAGCAATTGAAGTAATGGGTAATGTAAATAAATAAAATTTAAAAAAACACTAAGAGAGAGTAGTTAAACCTGAGATAAAAGTATACTCAGTGCAAGGGAATTCTGGTTAAGATGTACCATGATTAAGGCAAATGTTCTTATTTCTTATGTCCATTCAGCCTAGTGAATGCTAGCATCCAAGAAGAATATGGTATCAAAACATGACCAATCAATCAATTTCTTTAATCATAATTAACATTTAAAAGAGAGAAACAATAGCAAAAAGCCAAGACTGAGTCTGATGTGCTTATTGTACCATAAGGCAGTAAAAAAAGAATACATTCTATAAATCCCCTCCCTTTCTTTTAAAATTGTGCTACAACCACTACAATACACAAAGGACTAACTCAGAAGCAGTTACATGTTTAACAATTTATAGGAAATTTGACATTCAAAGACTCTATAAATGAATAATTTGCTCACCAATTTTAAGCAAACTAAAAACCTTCCAGGGACTAATTCAAGGTAAAATTTGTAAAGAAACATACTGAGTATGTATTTGCTGCTGCTAATAGACAAATATGCAAGGGGCCCATTCACTTAAAGGGGTTGAGGCCTTAGTATAATTTATTGAGGATGAAGTCTAATAAAAACATAGAAGACACAAAAGTATCTTTTTACTCTTCAGAGGGGCACTATTACAAGCCCCACAGACAGGATGACAGTTATCTGAAGTTGTCTGATATCCCTGGGGGAGAAACAGCATTCCCAAATCTTTAGTACTGTGGTGGAAGAATGCTGTGGGCATAGGTCTGAAGGGATTTTAGGGTGTTTGCCACAGGTGTCATAAGTGTCTACCAGGTGACGAAGAGGTGATACCATGTTAGATGGCAAGAGATCATCCCAATGGGATTCTGAGATGGAGTTTCCATATGAGATGTTTTGGGATCATTCCACTGGGCCTACAAGGGCCTCAACCATGGCTGAAAGGGCCCCCTCCTCCAAGGTGAACTTCTCTTGTGAGAGCACACGGCCTTTGCAAACCTATGACCAGAAGACAAGAGTGAGTGAGACGGAGACAGACAGAGAGAGAGAGAGAGAGACAGAGTGAGTGTGTGTGTGTGTGTGTGTGTGTGTGTGTGTGTGTGTGTGTTGGGAGAAGAGGGAGGTTCCTCCTACGGCACCTTGAGATTTGTGGTGTGTAAAAAGCACTCCCCAGATGGAGCTGTTCTCCAAATGTCATAGGGAGAAGACCTCAAATTATCAAATACCACAGTGATAATGTTGAAGCTTTGCCCTTGCAAAACATCTTCACATTTTTTACCCAGAATCACCACATCCAACGAGGACACCAAAGCAGGCATAGCCCCGCTGTTACTGACCAGGGTAACAGGGGTGGAAGAGGGGTGGGGGAGCATGAACTCTGCATCACTCACACTAGTTCCAAATCCTGGTTCTTGGCCCGTGACCTTGGGAAAGTTATCTAATTTTGCAGAATTTCAAGCAGCTTGTGTGTCAACTTACAGAGTTTTTGTGAGGATTATCTGAGATAACCCAAAGGGCAAGCACCTAGAAAATGGGCCCCCAGCAAACATTAGATCTCTTCCTCTGAACATAAGAAAGGGGAACTCATTGGCCGGAGATAGTCACTTAAGTTACTGGCAGAAATGGGAATAAAATTCAAGGCTTTCCACTTGTAACTCTCAAATTGGTGTTATCCAGAGAGCTGAATTCAGTGGCAGGGGTGGTTTTGCCTTAGGGGAGGTGGAAGATTTTCCGTAGAGGAGTTACAGGGCAACTGTCTACCATTTGTCCTTATCCCAGCATCTCTATCTTTGCTGGTTCCAGTACACAGCACCAAGGGCTCAGTGCATATTCACTAGCTCACACATTTTGGACTAGCTGTTAACTTCGAACAATGACATCTGCCCTGGACCTACAAAGAAGGGTTAGTCTTCAGGAAAATATTATTTCCTCTGCAAATACTGACCTTGAAAGTATGGCAAAATATAATTTCAAATTATTCTTATGCTTTGCCTCCTAAACCAATGTTGATGCAGCAACAGGCAGGCAGGTTTATATTTCAGAAAGCTTTTTTTGTGTGGTTAACATAATGAGGCTCTGTATTTGCCAGAGGTATCCTAGAATATTACAAGGAAGTGAAAAGTCTTCTCTAGACTTTTCTGAACTTTTCATGGCATCTTAATATTAGGTTAGCGCAAAAGCAATTGTGGTTTCGGCCACTACTTTCAATGGCAAAAACCACGATTACTTTTGTACCAACACAATATATCTACTGTAGTATACAAGCGGCCAACTTAGAACTATCCCATTTTCTCTGTCTTGTGATGAATAAAGGTGCAAAATCTCATTTATTCGGTCTGTTAACTTGTACCTACTCAAGTTCCTTACACTGTAAAATGCTAAACAGTACTGATCCTAGATTGGAGGCCTGGCAGACAAAAAACCAAAAAAAAAAAATCTGGCATCTGGCACATCATAGTTACTACATGAACTTGAATACAATATGGATCATAAATTGAAATCATGTATGAGAGATCATAAAGGCCATACAGTTTTAGAAATAAACACTAAAGCCTGTTTCTGTGAGTAATGGCAATAGTATACAGAAGCAAAAACATGCAGAAAGTACTTAAGACTGAAGAATAAGAACACTGGAGTCAGGCAGACCTGGGTGTAAATCCCAGTTCTTCCACTTACTGACAAAGACAGCCCATGTACACTCTCCAAATCTCAATTTCTTTGCTGTAAAACGGTGGTTCTAGTGCCTACTTTAAAGTTGTTGTAGGGATTAAATCGGATAATATATGTGAAGAATTTTTATTCTTCTATTATTCATTGCTTAGCATATAACGGATATTCAATAAATAATATTTGTGGCTATAGTGATGGAGGAAGAGAAGGTGGATGGTTTACTAGAGTGATCTTTTGAGTGCAATGATCACATGTTATTTAAACTTGTCTCCTCTTAGATCGTTACTGGAAACACTCCTAAGAGATGTACGATTGTAAGGCAACCTGTCCTATACTCTGATATGATTAACTACACCATTCCATTAATAACTCCGTGGAGAAAAGTGCTACATTCTGATATCTTCTGTATATATGAATGGACTTTCATAAAAACAAGGCCCTGTTTAACTTGGTCATTTCCTGAAGGACATGATTTAATTAAATCTTCTTTTATACTTAATTCCAACAACATGTGGCACAAAACCAAGTATGTTTATCAAAATTAAGAGCCATTTACTTCGACATACTTTCTTTTTGCTTTTCCTAAATTCCACATTACTAGCTCAAAGCAAACCTGACTCTGCTTATATACCATATGTTAAACAATCCAATATTTATTGAGCATCTCTGATGAAAGAGACTATAAGACAGACGGGAAGTAATACAAGATCTAGTTCCTATCCTTAGCAGAAGGAAATTTCTTAAATAAATCACTCCTTAATAAAAAAAAAAAATACCAGATTGCTCCCCAACTGAAATTGCCCCAGTGGTTAGAACTGATGTGGTGAGACCCACATAAGAGTGAAATGTACATCGTAAGTCAGGCAGGGACACTATTAATACTTGCAATGAGAATATAACGCCACAATTCCAGAATGAGTTTCAGGACGGTGAATAATTAAGGTTTCATAGCAAATTTCTTTATGAGTCAGTTGACTGTTAAATACTAAGTCACATGCTGCCACCTGACATTTTTACTTTGGGTAACACAGTATAAGGAAAAATGGCATGTCATTTCTCATGGAAAGCACTGAACATACAGAGTAGCAGATATAAAAACAGAAAGAATGCTATTTTTAGAATAAATACCTATTCCCATGAATAGAAAGAAGCATCAGGTTAGAGTTGAATTTAAGAAAGGGAATTACATGAGACTTGTAGAGGACCTAAATTGGCTTAAAATGCTGAATAAGCAGTAAAGGAAAAACTACTATAGACTGAAAAACACAGCAGTGTAAAATCTTGGGAAACTGTTTACCTCCATTCTAAGGCTTTGTTGAAACCTCTACAAGGATGGCTGTCACTTGAAAAGGCTTCCTGAACACTTATTACACTTATTTCAAAGAATGTGCTTTGGAAGACTTATAACCTATGCTTCTCAGTCTGTCTCAGATCAATGCCTGAGTCTGTGACAATAGAGTACTTTTATACCATGTATAGAGATGGAGAATCACATTTCTTTTCATTTAGAGAGAGAACCATTTCTCTATCCTCATATGGAGTCAAGAGGTTGGAGTTGAAAATATCAGGGCAAACAGACTGAACAAATCAGGATATAACTCAAAGTTCTTACAACTGATTCAAAATAGCTCCGAATCTTTGAAAGAAACTATTTTAAGGGATAAAAGTGAAGGTCAAGTTCTATGCAGGTAATTTACTTTCAATCAAAAGAAAGAAGGGACAAAGATAAGGAAATCTGACTGAAATATACTGTAGCTGAAATCAGGCAAATCACTTAAAAATAGTAAGCTAAAGTAATTTTTAAAATAATACTGAAAAATGTAACTCAGAAAGTAGAAATCTCCTAGAGAAAGTAACTGACACCAATTTGATATATATGTTTCAGATACTTTTGCACACATACATTACACAGATATATGTATGGTATTATTATGCTTTTATAAAAAGTGGAACAATACACTGCATCTTTTTTTACATTTAATTTATCTAGGACATTCATAAATGTCGGTATATAGGACTTTATCTTGTTCACTGTAGATAGCACAGCATTTTTTAGATGGCTAAAAACCAATTTATTCAAACTATTTCCTACTAATGAACATCCAGGTTGTTTGCAATGTTTCACTATTTCTGATAATGCTGAAATGAAGACTGCTGCAAAATATATCTTTATGGTACTTGTGTGAATACTGTGAACTCCTTGGATGAGAACTGATGAATTACAATATATGCAGATATTGCTAAATAGGCAATGCGTTTTTCACATGTGATTTTGAAGGAAAATTGCGTAATAATGTTTAAAAAAGCACGTCACATTTATGTGTAAAACTAGTGGAATGAAAAGGAGCTCAACCCAACAATAAACAGAAAAGGAAAAAAGTTATAAGAAAGCATGGTAAATATAAAATATAAAATGTAGAAATAGGTCAAAATGTAAAAGAAAGAAAACAAATATGAAATATATATTTCTATTAAAAGATAACATTATGTATATAGTTAATACTACTGTACTGTATATTTAAAAATGGTTAAGATGGTAAATTTTATGTTACATGCTTCTTATAAGATGTTCTCAGAGTATACTAATAAATACAGTGTAGTGCTGAATATAAAAACATACATAATACATATAAAATTATAAAAGAACATTGAATGCAAAAAGGATGGAAGACAATATAGCAAGCTAATAATGACAGATGGAGAAAGGTATGGCAATAATATTTGACAAACATAATTCAATTGTTTTTTATGCATGGTAACAGTACCGTGTTTATGCTTTGAAAAAGTTCTTATGTTTTTTAGATATAAATTTAAGTATTTACAGATTAGAAGATATGGATTTGCCTTTCAAAACTGATAGGGTACTGTGGGGGCAGGTGGGTAGTAGATGGGGGTATGGGTGAAGTAAGACGGACCAGATGATAATATTGTTGAGGCTGGCTGATAGTATGGGCACATAAGTCTGTATTATACTAGTCTCTGCATTTTTGTAAATGTTTGAAGTTTAAAAAAAAGTTGAAAAGTAATCAATGACATGAAGATATATTGGTAAAAGTTATGAAGAGACATGGACAAAACCAAAGTTTTAAGCTACATAAAGCAGCCAGGTGAGGTGGCTCACACCTGTAATCCCAGTACTTTGGGAGGCTGAGGCAGGCAGATCACTAAAGGTAAAGAGTTCAAGACCAGCTTGGCCAACATCGTGAAGCCCTGTCTCTACTAAAAATACAAAAATTAGCTGGATGTGGTGGTGCATGCTTGTAATCCCAGCCACTTGGGAGGCTGAGGTGGGAGGATTTCTTGAACCCGGGAGGCGGCAGTTGCAGTGAGCTGAGATCGCACCACTGCACTCTAGCCTATGTGATAGGAATGAGACTCCATCTCAAAAAACAAAAAACAACTACATAAAGCAAAACTGATAAAAATAAAAATGCAAGGAGAAATTGATACTACCACAATTATAATGAGAAATTAAGAGTTTTATCAGCAATGATCAAATACAGATAGTAAAGATATTAAAATTCCAATTTTACAGTTAGCAAGCTACATATACTTATTTCACACTCATACACATACATGTATGTTTGCACCCAACAGAGAATGTATATTCTTTTCAAATACTTGACAAATACCCTCCAAAGTTGGCCACATGTTAGATTACACTATAAGCTCAGATATCATTGGGCTCTTTTACAATCAGGACATACACACATGATACTTGTACAATAAAAAATGTATTTAAAAAAGAAACATTTATACTTCCTTAGCTTGTCATAGACTTTTAAAACATATCTCATTTCATTTCATATAAAACAAAGAAACTGGTATTAAAGTGAGGCTAGAGAGGTTCAATAATTTATCCAAGGTTACTGAGACGACAATGGCAGTTGGAACTTGAATTCAGTTCTGCTGAATTCCAGAGCCTGGTTATTAATTTTTCCTACACCATGCTGCCTCATAAAATTCTTGATTACGAATATTCAAGATTATTTTGATTTCTTCTCCAAGAACAATATTAAAAATCAATAAGTAGATTTTGGTAGAAAATGGGTATAGAATATTCTTAAAAGGACCAAATTTTTATCTGAATGTGTCCTCCTGACAGTTTTACTGAAAATCATTCTTCTCTTAAGGCCTATCCATTTTATTTCTAGGAATTTTTGCAAGGACTGTGCTTAGTGTTTTACACGACACAGCTGTTGAAATTTCTAGGGTTTGATTTTACCAGACAAAGGAGTTACTTCGCTATGTCTAACTCGGGTGTGAAATAAACGTTAAGGATTCTTTCAGGCTAGTGGCATTTATTTTTCATACCCCCAGATATTGCCTGCATGGCTTAGAGGACAGGTGCTCTTTGCTGAACACTCACCAGACACCAGGAACATTGCTTCACTTGGAGAGGCTGGGTCTGTTAGAGGACAACTTGAACAATTCTCTTTATGCAAATGCAAAGGACTTCACTCACCCGATTCGTATTTTCAGCATGCCACTGAATAACTCAGGGTTATTGGAGATGATCCAGCCAATATGGATGACCAGTTCTTGCTGAATGACCGCTTCCCTCTCATCATGGGTGTTACACTTATAATAGATGATGTTTTGAATCACTCTTGGAGACAAAGGATTAGAGATAACTTCTTCTTCATGCCCAAAGGCACCCAGAGTTACCTACGAGTGGCAGAATTTTATTGTAAAATTCTCCTAGCTACTAAAAGATAAAAATTTTAAAAATTCAAGGCTCAGAATGACTGGCAGGCTGAAATTACTCTATATAAGCTAGGGAATTAGGTAGAATAACTGTTCCTGGTATTTATTAAAATGGCTTTCAAAGCGTGACTCCCAATAGAATTCATGATGGTTCACAGTCTAGTCTAAAATATAAGGGCAGGTGAGGGTTCCAGTTAGGGTAGTGGAGGTGAGTGGATAAAAGCAGGGAAGGAATATAAATAACTATTAAGTTAAAATTATTCTGAATGACTTTAGTACTAGAAACTCCCCAGAGAAACCAGAATAGGTTGAAGAGTTTCACTTTACTGCAGTCTACACCATCTGGTATTTGAGAGATAAACTTTTTGATTCTTTTATAGTTTCTCAGGCAGATCCTTTTGCCTCAACAACACTATTAACCTTCAAAGGCAGGTGTGACGCCACCCAGTTCCTGTGTAGCCCTCATTTTTCTGGGCATAATGCAAGGTGCCTGGTGAGGGTTAAAATATGTGGTGACAGATCTCTCACCTGTGGAGGGGAAGGAACAGGCTGCCCACAGCCTGGGACAGGAGACAGCACAGAGTGAAATGGCCAGAAAAACTCCGGGCAGAATGCCGCTTAAGCTGGCAAGGGGAATAAGCTGGTCTCTCTCTCTCCTCTATACCTGGCATTCTTCTCCCAGGGGACTCTGCAGGCCGCCCTTCTCCCTGAGTACCCCTTTCCATTTCTTTTCCATGTACAGTTTACAATTATAAAAGGCAGAAAAAAAGAATAGCATATTAAAGGCCACAGAGATGAGGGAAGAGAGCAGAACATGGAGTCTATTGCCTCGACTTTGTAATGGAGTGAAAACTGTGAACTGCTGGTTTATTATATCACAAGTGGCACGAATCAGTTAGTCTGAGTGTGAATACTTTTATTAAAATGTCAGTGTGTAAAGAAGAAAACAAACAGAAGGCACATCATTGCCTCTGGAAGCAATGATGACTAAGCCATGATTTCATTCCACAGAGCTTGAGGTGATCCGAATGTGATTGGTAGAAACAATATTACTTCAGTGCTTAGGGCGGCATTTGAAAAACGCATGAGTAAAATTTCTGAATGCTCCATTCTCATTTCTTTTTTGTAAAGAGGTAAGATGCGGTCAGAGAATGGACTTCATGCCTCTGGTAATGAAGCTGAGCTACTGGCCTCCGAGTCTTGCCCAGCTCTGTAAGTGACTGTTACCCTGGGAGACACGCTAGTGTGATGAGCAATGGTCCAGGCACAACCTTAGGGCAGGCTCTGAGGCTTTCAGGATGTAGCCCCCTTTAGATATTGTGTAGATTGGACAGGACCAACCCTAACCCATCCTTTCTCCCAGTATCAGGTGCTGATGACCCTGAAGATCTCCAAAAGCTTCTGAATGTTCATATGCAGAGTTAACTCTTTTCAGATATGCTACAAGGATCTAAAATCCAAGGAAAAATATCTTCTCAAAGCCTGTTTGTTAACTTTCTTTCAGAGGTGGCTTGGTTCAGGGTAAAAATACAAGACTGGCTGGAGGTGAGAATTCTGGTGAGAAAAGGCACTAGATAAGTTACTTCCTGTATGTTGGTCTGTTTTTGCCAACAAACAGGGATAAAAATTCTACCTCTCAATAATTTGGAGAAAATAACACATATGAAGTGATTTAACTTTTTCTTAGGAGTTTTTGTATTTTTTCTTTTTAATTTCTTTAAATACAGAGTATTGCTCTGTTGCCCAGGCTGGAGTGTATGATCACAGCTCACTACAGCCTCGAACTCTTGGGTTCAAGCAATCCTCCTACCTCAGCTTCCCAAGACGCTGAGACCAAAGGCATGTGCCACTAGGCCCAGCTATTTTTTTTTTTTTTTTTTTTTTTGCAGAGATAGGGTCTTGCTATGTGCTCAGGCTGGTCTCGAATTCCTGGCCTCAAGTGATCCTCCCGCCTTGGCCCCCAAAGTGTTTGGATTACAGGTGTGAGCCACCATGCCCAGCAGGAATCTTTTATTAGTACAATTATTTTTAATTATTAAATATTACAGGAAACAATAAATAGCTTATTATTCTAACATTTCAAAAGCTAAATGTAAGGATGAATAATTTTAATCTTAATGAATTAAGAGCCCTGAAATTATGACCAATGGGTTGATTCCATTGAAGAGCGTTAAAGTACTTCATATTACTAAAGATTATTATATCCCCAAATTAACTCTCAGGAAAACACAATAAAGCACATATATTCCCAGAGAAGAGACAGAGAGTAAGTGGACAGGTCTGCATTCTAATCAAAGGATGATTCAGCCAGGTAAATTAGAGCTTATAGAAAACAAAACAGAAAATGAGCAGCCACACCCCACATGCACAGGCTCAATTCAACCAACATTCACCAAGTGCTTTTTCCCAAGCAAGGCCCCATGCTGGGTACACTGGGACGTGTACTGGACAAGACCCAGACTCTGATTCCTGGGGGCTCACAGCCTACCATGAGGTGAGAGACACACATTCAGATGAACTGGGACCCAGGGCAGATTGTGGGAATTGTCACAGACCTATTTTGAGAATCCAGAGAGAGGGACCACTGCTAACTGGAGATGGCTCCGTGAGGAGGAGGTGACAGAGTTGGCCCTGGTGAACGGGGAGGAGCTGGGGTTAGAGATGGCCTGGGGCGGGGGATCTGGGGAGCAGCACTGGCATGCAGAGACCCTGGCTGGGCATGAACACCATGCCTTCTAAGGGGGGAGATCTCATGTGGAGCAGAGGGAAGATGTGCCCTTCGCTGTTCACCTACCTCTGCTCTGCCTATCCGAAACCTGTCTGGAGTACTTCAGTAGTTATTGGTCCATTTTCTACATTAGCATCTGCATTGATCTCAACATAGGAGTTGAAGATTATAGCTCTAAGGTGCAGCAGGAAAAGGGGAAGGCCCATTTAATAACTTTCTGACTAGATTTTGCTTGGGGAAGGAGACTTTCACAGACATGCCTGAGCTTTTATAAATCTGATTGTAAGAGGCCTATGACATTGAGGCTTGCCAGACTTAAAATTAAGGGTCCTAGCCAGAAATCTTTGCAACTGGGACCAAATAAGTGTCTGTAAAGCAAATACTTACCTGTTTGCCCTGCACTAAAACATTAGTAATGGATGGGGCCAGGCTGTCCACTACTTTACTTAAAAGACTTGCTGCACGGCGTACAACCGACCTGGGGGCAAAGAAGAGAGCAGGCCAGATGTTCACAAATCTAAAAGATGAGGAATGCATGGGGCCCTGATTAGGTAGCTTTAAAATATACACGGTGGAATCCTCACATCATCATTTGGAGGAAACACTGCCCAGGACATTGAACCTAACAGCTGAAATTTCCCAGACTGCAGGACCATTCAGAATTAGGGAGGGATCCCTCCACCTCATTCCTGCCACCAAGCTGTGACAAAAATATTATTGATGACACTATCGATATAAAAAGCAAAAAAAGAAAACCTAATTATTATTTTGATTAGGGAGGGAGGGTGTATAGGAGGGATTAAGAGGGTATTCTGATTTTTCATTAACAAGGTCATTACTAAATCTGTCACTAGTACATGTGACCTATTTCTACAACCACTTTAAATCATGTTTCTTTTAGTGCCTAGATAACCAAATCTCTGGATTAGAGGATTCACTTAGTACTGAATTTTAGAAAGTGCTACAATGAAATACCAGTATTTCTTTTTACTGATAAAGCCATAATGTTGGGGGAAGGAATTCACACTGCTATTTTTATATTACTGAAAAAGTCTTAGAACCTAGGAAGAACAGATTTTTTTTCAAGTACAGCACATGCAATACATACGACAATTTTTTTCCCTCAAAAGTAAAAATTCACGTGGAACTTTTAGATAGAGAAATAAAAATGTAGGTTTAAAACTGGCTGCAATCTTTATGTATTTCAGGATATCCACAGAAGCTGACTTATAAAAAGCAATTATATTCCTTAATTTCAACATAGATGACTAAAAGAAAATTAAGTCAATAACTAATAAAGTTAGTGAAACAAACACTTCTTACTTCTAGAGAAACTTTCACCCACACACTATAAGGCCAAAAGACATGTTTAACCTTCAGAGTGCAAATAAGCCCACACATTTCAAGCAGCTTGGGTTTTCAAATTCTGTGCATTGTTACCTGTTTCCCATGTACCAGAAAAGTAGTAATGTGTGGGGCTATAGAGGAAGAAAATTTCTGGGTAAATGCAGCCCCGTAGCGCACCGCCAACCTGGGTGTGTCAGTGGAAAGCCATAAAAGGGAAAATAGAGTAAATAAAACTTCCAGGAGTTCTTCCAAACATAACAGTCAGCATTCTAAATATTTGCTAGTTAATGATTTATCTGAAATGCATAAAGTGTAATACATAAAGCAAGAAAAGATGTGCTTAATCAAAAACAAGACTACAGACCACACTTGAAACCTACTGGCTAAGAAAGTTTACCAGAATTATCACTTATTGGCTTGATGTCTTACTGTACTGAGAATTTACAGTGAAAATTTGAAAGATTTAACTATAGGGTTATTACATTATTTCTTCTGAGGAGGAATGGCATATTTATTATAAAAATAGAATTGAAATATTCTAAGAGATTGTTTTGTTTAATCCCCTTATTTTAGGGATTAGAAACCTGAGGCTCATTGAGGTTAAGGGAGTTTCTTATGAAATTCTTGAGACTTTTTTTTTTAAGTGGATAACGTATCATTAAAAAAATGTGTGCATGTGTATATATATCTATACATACACTCTGACTTTCAAAATTTGTCAGATTCTGCTAGTAAAACTGTTAGAATTACATCAAAATGCAGAGGGCCATGCATTTGGGCATTCCTACTCCATTGTGAATTTAAACAATTTTATTTATTTAAACTTTCCTACTTCTTTTTTTTTCAATCTCTGGGAACAGACTACCTCTGTGGAACAAATTGGTTATTTTTCATGAAGCAACTACTATCACTGGGATTCATTCAACTTAAGTGACAAGAGAATAGCCTTCTAAGTATATTATCTTTGCTTATGATTAGATAAATCACTGGCCTCTTTTCATGGCCTTCTATAATAGCAGAACAGGTTTCCTAAATTAAAAAACAGAACTTAAAGCACCTTGCTGGGGCAGAGGAGGTGTAGAGTAGGAAAGAAACCTTAGCATATCATTCCAGCAAATACTCTTCAGGTTCAATCCCTACAGTGTCTTTGTTCTCAGAATTTTGGTGGAGGCAGCAGGGGGACAGACATGCTACATAGGCACATTCTTACAAAGTGCTGTAACCTGAAGGTTAAAAGTAAAAATTAGGATGAATAACTATCTTTAATATTGGTCCATTTTCTTTAGGCTATCGAATATGACAACACAAAAATAAAACATAACAACAAGAACACTAATACAAACCAAAGTTTTTTGCTGCCAGCTCTTCTATAGACTCTCTCAATGTGATCAGAAACGGTACCTAGACATTGGATAATAGAGTCTTTGTTGAACAAAGCTTTTAATTAAATGCATAACATTTATTCCTCTTAAAAGTATTCATTTTCACTGTGCTTCACTAGAGTCGATACATCGATCCATTAATGTTCTGAACTGACATATTTAAATATGTAACTCAAATATATAGAGTGTGACTGTCCCCAGCACTTGATATTATTTAGTCTGAGTATGTAATACTGGTATTTTATTTCTCGAAATTCAACTGTTTTGCTAATTAATATGCAATCTAAACTTTTAACAAATACAAATGCTATTTTAATTTACTGCAGAAAAAAAGAAAAGAGAATATAGTAAAATAATTAGCAATTGAACAAATACTGTAGACTCTAATATATATGACTTTTCATTTATTTGTTCAATAAAACTTTACTGACGCCTTGTTATGTACATGGGGCTATGATCATTCCAACATATGCTACTGCTCAAAAGACACCAAAGGGTTTCATTATTTGGCCACTGATTTTGTCCGTAAAATCACAATGTGACAGGAAAGAGCACCAAAAAGAAAACAAAGATAAAAAACAAGATCTTTAACATTTTACTCTAAACTTTTTACAGCCCTTTAACAAATTGGATAAAATTATATTCAGATTCTGTCGATGCATATGATTTTCAATGTTTCACATAAGGTTTTATAGATTTAAAACATTTAATGAATATTATTCTCAAACTTATAAAAATGGTTTAAAAAATCGTTCCCTTAGCATTTTCATTATAAACTATTTTATATAAATTTTCTCTTATTTAAAAGCATTAAAACTTTTAAATTTAAAAAACAGCCATTCTGAATTCTAGGTTTCTAATGAAATGTTTGATTTTTAAAAATCCTGTTTTAGATAAAGTGCAAATTTCAATGAATGTCCTAAATATAACTGAGATTCTGCTTATACTTATAGTTTTAAGACTAATTAGAAACATGCAAGATTCTGTTTGAAATTTGCTAAAAGTTCCTCTGCCTTTAACAAGCTAAGAAATTGAAAACTATTCAATTCACATCTATAATACTCAAGAAGGTTATCTCTTAGCTATAATAAGGCAAAAACTAAGTAGATCTCATTTGAATAAATAACTATGCTCGGTTAATTACCAGAACTATATGTATTAATTCCACTGCTGTTTTTCAGTTCTAACCATATCAACACACACCTCTTAACAGAATATTTTCAAATAAGCCAAACATTTTTGAATAGACATTAAGTACTTGAACTGTATTCTGTGTTATTCTGTATTATAAAATGTCAGAAGTGGACCATGGTGAAGAACTTAAAGATTCCTTACAGTGGTGACTCCACATGCAAGTGTGAATCTGGGGGATAACTGGTTTTCATCCTTAATGCAGAGTGGACATAGACATTATTACAAATGATTTATTTTTATTAACCATCTTCAGAGCACAATTCTATTAAATGCCATGTTCCATTTCAAATGGCTGCTGCAGACCATGAGAGAGCTAATTTTTATAGACATAACAATTCAATTTTATTCTTGAAAAATTAGAGAAGATAAAACTGGAAACAGAAACTGTCAATAAACAACTATGGAATTCATCAGAGGTTAACAGTCACAGGCACAATCCAAGCTCCAATATTTCTCAGACAATCAGAGAAACAATCAAGCATCACTGCATGAAAGCCAGTTAGGGGTTCGTACATCAGTCTCCTCCACTCTAGGGGGTATGAATGAACATTTTCCATTCAAAAGTGAAAAAGAAGGTTTAATAAAAGGGGAAATAACTTGTAACATTTTAGTGGATAGCGTATGCATATTTGATATATGTTCAAGGCTAGAGAGGTCCTCTTAAAATGTTCTCCTAGACATGCACACTTACCTTCCTTTGTGATGAAGTTGGGGCCTTCTCTTTTGAGCAGTATACCCAGCAGGATGGCTTGGCTAGCCAGACAACTGCAATCCTGAAAATATAAATCACGGTGACGAACTGGAATGAAATGGGTACAGCAGTTACCACAGAGGGTAACTAATCACAAAACCACATGATGCAGAGAAGAAATACTTTACTATGGAACTGAGGAAAGATAAAATGTCACTGATATAATATCAAGCATAAGATGATATTATACAACGATTCATATTTATCTTAGATATCTTAGAGACAGAGGGTAGACAAGTGACAAGCTGGCTTCCTGGGGTGGTAGAATTTAATAATTAAATTTGCCAGAAAACAAGGTAAGTAATGAACAGAAAATATTTTATCTACAAGCATTAATATTGATTTTGCCACTCTCTGAGAGACTTGGCCAGGTCATTTAACCACTCCCTTCTTGATTCTTCTTATTGGTAAATGGGAGACCATGTTGCTAGCAAACTGTTGTGAAGAGATGGATGATAGGAGGGGACTTGTTTAGAGTGTTTATTACATATTAGGGCACTGTGCTATAAGCACAGTGAAAGGATTGCTTTACTCAGTGACAGGACTGACCTAAAGCAAGCATTAGACCTAAACACTGGGGCAGGGGACAAGATGGGGGCAGAAAGGGAGAAAGAGGGCACTGAAAGGGAAATCTGGAGAACCCAAAGGCAACTATCATTGACTTCTTTAATGGCTCATACCATACTTGTATATCCAAGACAAACATATTCACCTGCACTTCTTAAGCATTTTTAAAGATATCCATGCAGATGTTAGACCAAGAAAACAACTTCTCATGATTGCCCTGGCGGTAGACAAGTCATCTACCTCCAGATTAATTGCTACCTTCACTGACAGGACAAAAAGACATATGGTCAGACTCTGGGAGCTTCTGCTCCAGCAACGTCACTTAGGGCCATGTGGGAACTGCATCTGTCTCACATTCAGTTTTTGAAGAATTTCGTGGGTGGGTTTGTCCTTCCATTCACTAATGTTGACATCCGACTGCTGTCCCAGTTCAGGAGCACTAGGGGTGCTGCTTTGACGTTTGACTTTTGAATGTTTGGGAGGTTCTAGTTCCTCAAAACTCTTAAATTCTGGAAGCCTAAAAATTAAAAGAAAAGGTTTCATATTTTCTGCTTTTCTAATGTAATTACAAAAAGCCCAAAAATGAAATAACCCAAAGGGACTTACTCTTCTGTGTCACTGATTTGTAGGAAATCAAGTTGTTCTACTACAGCTCCAGATATTAGTGTCTGAAACGTGATCAAAAAAGATTAGAAACTCTTAGATACATCAAGCCATACTCTTATGGCCTGTTTGCATACCTTCCTGTAATTAAGTAATACTTCAAAAAATTGCTTAAAAATATATACAGTTCTGAAGCAATACTTAAATGAACATTCTAAAATCACACAGGTTTCTACACACAAAAAAAACCCTAAAATAGAATATACACATCAAGTTAAAAGTTTATGAGTCATTATAAATAGGTCAACATGAGATGGACTCTCTGTTCTTAGAATTGCAGGCATTTACTTTTAAGCTGGAATTAAAATAATTCAGTAACTATTAAAATGTTAAAAAAAAAAATAACATTTCTGACTGGGTGCTGTGGCTCATGCCCGTAATCCGAGCACTTCGGGGTGCCGAGGCGGGCAGATCACTAGGTCAAGAGATCAAGACTATCCTGGCTGTCCCGGTGAAACCCCATCTCTACTAAAAATACAAAAATTAGCTGGGTGTGGTGGCATGCGCTGGGACTACAGGTCCCAGCTACTCGGGAAGCTGAGGCAGGAGAATCACTTGAACCTGGAAGGTGGAGGTTGCAGTGAGCCAAGATTGCACCACTGTACTCTGGCCTGGCAACAGAGTGAGACTCAGTCTCAAAAAATAACTAAATAAATAAATAAAATAAAATAAAATAAAATATCCAAATTAGAAAAAACATAAAATACTAAAATTGCTTTGGGAAAAGATGTGAAATTGCACTTTGGATTCTGCTACTGTAATGTATTTCTGGGCCATTCAGTGATAGGATACCGACAAGTCTCCATGTTTTTCAGGAACATGAAGGTATTGGTTATCCAGGCTAACGCTTCTCTGCATTCTGGCATATAGCTACCCATATTTGGCCATTTTATTTTCCATTAGTTTCTGATTATAGGTTGAACAAACTAAATGAACTTAAACACTGTTTCTGTTTGTCAGTGCTTCATGGTGAACAGTATAAACAGTATAAATGAATGATAAACCTATAATGATTTTTAGTATTATGTGTCACTTCTAATTATCTGATGAACTGTCAGAGAAAATTGAGAAATGTACTCATAAAAAGCAAGCCATAAATTATTACTTAAAAATAAGGCAATATTTACTACATATTTACAGAATATTTATAACATATATTATTTTCTCTATTTTCTCACTGTTGATCTCAAATGTGAAGAAACAGGACACAGGGAATGCTGGGTTTGTTGGCTAACCACCCAGAGTAGTAGTGTCTTCTCCTCTAGCGGAAACTCATAAACAAAGTAGATCAACAAATGCCCATTTACAGATGGTAGGATGGACATATTAATAGAAATCACAATAAAGCTTCCTTGAGTTTGAGTGAGAAAGGCCGAATATGCAGTTGATCTGCACATTTGTACTAGCCTTGCTATAGTCAGGTCCCTAAGAGCATGGTCTGTGCCTAGGCAGGTTCATTGAATGATATTTCCTAATATGTAGGATAGCATGTATACATCTTGCTCTTTAGTTAAATAATTTGTTAGACAAATATTTATTGAAGGCCTACTAGGTACTATGTTAGGTATTGAGGATACAGCATGAACAAAATACATAACATTCTTGCCTTCTGGAAACTGTTCTTATAAGTATGTATAGGGGATAGACAATAAAAAAGCTACACACACACACACACACACACACACACACACACACACACAGAGTCATGCATTGCTTAATGACCAAGATACATTCTGAGAAATGCATCATTAGGCAATCTTGTTGTTGTGTGAACACCCATAGAGTGTACTTACACAAACCTAGGTGGCATAGCCTACTAAGCACTAAGCTATATGGCACAGCCTATTGTTCTTAGGCTACAAACATGTACTGAATACTGTAGGCAACTGTAATATGATGGTATTTGTGTATCTAAAGATAGAAAAGGTACAGTAAAAATATAGTATTAAAATCTTATGAGACCTCCATTGTATACGTGGCCCATCACTAACTAAAACGCTGTTATGTGGCATATGACTCTCTGTGTATACAATAATTATTATAATATGTATTAATACTACATATATGTATTTATTATGTCAGATGGTGATAAGTGAAAAGTAGAAAAAAGAAAGGTAGGGGATGGGGAGTACCAGGGCAGGGGAGTAGGATGAGCGTTGTTAGGATTTCATATAGGTGATCAGAAAGGATTTCTCTAATAAAGTAACAAGTAATCAGAAGCTGAAGAAAGGACCATAGTCAATGATATGGATCTGAAGGAAGTGTACAGGGCTGGGAGTGGCAAGTGCAAAGGTCCTGAGGCAGGAGCATGCTTAGTGTCTTTGAGAGCAGCAAGGAGGAAAGTGTGGTTGAAACAGAGTAGATGGGGCAGCTGGTAGGAGATGAAATCAGAGATGCAGGTCCAGACCATGGAGAGCACACAGACAATTTGAAGAACTTTGGTTTCCACTTTGTGTGAGAGAGGAAGTCATTGGAGGCTTATGATATATGACCTAATCTGCCTATGACCAGGTAGAGCATGAACAGACTTGTCTTATTAGTTGGAATTTAGGAGATGACTGGAAACCTAGGTGAGGCATAATGGTAGCTTGGACCATGATAATAGCACTGAAGGTGATGGGAAGTGGTTAGATTCTGGATACAATCTGAGGATAGAGACAATAGGATTTAATAATAAATTGTAACACAGGGTATGAGAGAAAGCGAGAGTCAAGAATTACTTAACTCTTAAAGCTGACAGCTAATGCTGAAACAGAAAAAAAATCTATTTAATAATTTCCATTTTATTAGCCTACTCACCCTTATATTCTAATTCAGCCCATAAAATAAATGTTTACTCTGAGTTAATAGACAAATGCTAAATTCCATTAATAATCTACAGGGCTTTTGATTAAAAAAATTCAGTTGGTTGTAGAAGCTCCTATATTAGTATTGGAAAAAGCATACTTAACAATAAATTTGCTAGGCATTAGTATTCTATTTCTGATGGTAATTAAATAATACTGTATGTGTCAAATGCAATATAATATTTAGAACACTCAATTATATCCCACCAGGTCCTTTCCAACAGACCATCCTACCTAAGATTGCATTCCTTCCCATCACTCTCTCAACCTACCTTTGTTTTCTGTTGGGCTTTCCCTTCAGAATTTAAGTCCCATATGGTCAAAAACCTTGTGTATCATATTCACCACTACAACCCTAGTGCCTACAGTCAGAGCACAATAAATATTTGTTGAATCAATGAGCCAATATTTAAATATTTCCCACAGATAACAGTAGTGAGGAGAGTACTCTGGGGATGCAGAGATGAGTGAACCTTGAGCTGAAAAAGATTACAAACCACAGAGCGAGGAAGGCAGAAGAAACTAGCGAAACATAAAATGAAAGAAGAGCTATACCAAACATTCAAGCAAAATGTCATAAAAGGACAATGAAAGGAGAAACTAATTCCAGTCTCCGAGGCTTCATTAAAGAGGAAACATTCACTTAAGCTGTAAAATTAAAGTATGACATAGAAAGAAAAGAAGAAAAAGGCAACTCTAAAATACCATCATAGCATGAGGGGAAAAAACTCCAATTACATTTAGAGATTTGGAAACCAAGTATATTTGGGGCATGGAAAGCATGGCTAGCAACAAACTGCATGGAGAGTTCTCCTGGGTAATGGGGCTGGGAGAGAAGGCTGGGATCCTAGTAATGAATGAAACTGTGGATCAGGGGATAAGGAAATTTGAAAGGATCTGAAATAAAACCCAAGATGAGCATATAGATGCCATTTTCATTTATTATATTAGTAAAAAGAAAAATGAAGGCTGGAGTGTGGGGGGAATAAGGAACTGTTGCTTATGAGCATAGAGTTTGAGTTTTGCAAGATGAAAACAGTTCTAGAGATTGTTTGCAGAACACGGTGAATGTAGTTAACACCGCTAAACTGTACACTTAAAAATGATTAACATGGCAAATTTTATGTTATGTATGTTTTACTACAATTTTTAGAGATGGCAAAGTACATATTTAAATTGAGAAGATCATTGTTCAATTCCCACCTATGAGTGAGAACATGTGGTGTTTGGTTTTTTGTCCTTGCGATAGTTTACTGAGAATGAAGATTTCCAGTTTCATCCATGTCCCTACAAAGGACATGAACTCATCCTTTTTTACGGCTGCATAGTATTCCATGGTGTATATGTGCCACATTTTCTTAATCCAGTCTATCGTTGTTGGACATTTGGGTTGGTTCCAACTCTTTGCTATTGTGAATAGTGCCACAATAAACATACGTGTGCATGTGTCTTTACAGCAGCATGATTTATAGTCCTTTGGGTATATACCCAGTAATGGGATGGCTGGGTCAAATGGTATTTCTAGTTCTAGATCCCTGAGGAATCGCCACACTGACTTTCACAATGGTTGAACTAGTTTACAGTCCCACCAACAGTGTAAAGTGTTCCTATTTCTCCACATCCTCTCCAGCACCTGTTGTTTCCTGACTTTTTAATGATGGCCATTCTAACTGGTGTGAGATGGTATCTCATTGTGGTGTTGATTTGCATTTCTCTGATGGCTAGTGATGATGAGCATTTTTTCATGTGTTTTTTGGCTGCATAAATGTCTTCTTTTGAGAAGTGTCTGTTCATGTCCTTCACCCACTTTCTGATGGGGTTGTTTGTTTTTTTCTTGTGAATTTGTTTGAGTTCATTGTAGATTCTGGATATTAGCCCTTTGTCAGATGAGTAGGTTGTGAAAATTTTCTCCCATTTTGTAGGTTGCCTGTTCACTCTGATGGTAGTTTCTTTTGCTGTGCAGAAGCTCTTTAGTTTAATTAGATCCCATTTGTCAATTTTGGCTGTTGTTGCCATTGCTTTTGGTATTTTAGACATGAAGTCCTTGCCCATGCCTATGTCCTGAATGGTAATGCCTAGGTTTTCTTCTAGGGTTTTTATGGTTTTAGGTCGAACATGTAAGTCTTTAATCCATCTTGAATTAATTTTTGTATAAGATGTAAGTAAGGGATCCAGTTTCAGCTTTCTACATATGGCTAGCCAGTTTTCCCAGCACCATTTATTAAATAGGGAATCCTTTCCCCATTGCTTGTTTTTGTCAGGTTTGTCAAAGATCAGATAGCTGTAGATATGTGGAATCATTTCTGAGGGCTCTGTTCTGTTCCATTGATCTATGTCTCTGTTGTGGTACCAGTACCATGTTGTTTTGGTTACTGTAGCCTTGTAGTATAGTTTGAAGTCAGGTAGCGTGATGCCTCCAGCTTTGTTCTTTTGGCTTAGGATTGACTTGGCGATGCGAGCTCTTTTTTGGTTCCATATGAACTTTAAAGTAGTTTTTTCCAATTCTGTGAAGAAAGTCATTGGTAGTTTGATGGGGATGGCACTGAATCTATAAATTACCTTGAGCAGTATGGCCATTTTCACGATATTCATTCTTCCAACCCATGAGCATGGAATGTTCTTCCATTTGTTTCTATCCTCTTTTATTTCATTGAGCAGTGGTTTGTAGTTCTCCTTGAAGAGGTCCTTCACGTCCTTTGTAAGTTAGATTCCTAGGTATTTTATTCTCTTTGAAGCAATTGTGAATGGGAGTTCACTCATGATTTGGCTCTCTGTTTGTCTGTGATTGGTGCATAAGAATGCTCGTGATTTTTGTACACTGATTTTGTATCCTGAGACTTTGCTGAAGTTGCTTATCAGCTTAAGGAGATTTTGGGCTGAGACGATGGGGTTTTCTAGATATACAATCATGTCATCTGCAAACAGGGACAATTTGACTTCCTCATTTCCTAATTGAATACCCTCTATTTCCTTCTCCTGCCTAATTGCCCTGGCCAGAACTTCCAACACTATGTTGAATAGGAGTGGTGAGAGAGGGCATCCCTGTCTTGTGCCAGTTTTCAAAGGGAATGCTTCCAGTTTTTGCCCATTCAGTATGATATTGGCTGTGGGCTTGTCATAGATAGCTCTTATTATTTTGAGATACGTCCCATCCATACCTAATTTATTGAGAGTTTTAGCATGAAGCGTTGTTGAATTTTGTCAAAGACCCTTTCTGCATCTATTGAGATAATCATGTGGTTTTTGTCATTGGTTCTGTTTATATGCTAGATTACATTTATTGATTTGTGTATGTTGAACCAGCCTTGCATCCCAGGGATGAAGCCCACTTGATCATGGTGGATAAGCTTTTTGATGTGCTGCTGGATTCGGTTTGCCAGTATTTTATTGAGGATTTTTGCATCAATGTTCATCAAGGATATTGGTCTAAAATTCTCTTTTTTGGTTGTGTCTCTGCCTGGCTTTGGTATCAGGATGATGCTGGCCTCATCAAATGAGTTAGGGAGGATTCCCTCTTTTTCTATTGATTGGAATAGTTCAGAAGGAATGGTACCAGTTCCTCCTTGTACCTCTGGTAGAATTCGGCTGTGAATCCATCAGGTCCTGGACTCTTTTTGGTTGGTAAGTTATTGATTATTGCCACAATTTCAGTGCCTGTTATTGGTCTATTCAGAGATTCAACTTCTTCCTGGTTTAGTCTTGAGAGGGTGTATGTGTCAAGGAATTTATCCATTTCTTCTAGATTTTCTAGTTTATTTGCGTAGAGGTGTTTGTAGTATTTATTCTCTGATGGTAGGGGAACATCACACTCCTGGGACTGTTGTGGGGTGGCGGGGGGGGGGGCGGGGAGGGATAGCATTAGGAGATATACCTAATGCTAAATGACGAGTTAATGGGTGCAGCACACCAACATGGCACATGTATACATATGTAACAAACCCGCACATTGTGCACATGTACCCTAAAACTTAAAGTATAATAATAATAAAATAAAATAAAATAATAAAATAAAGGAGAAACCTTCAATTTGACTTGAGAGAAAATCACCACACTTTGCACTATCTTTATAATTTGTCTATGACTCTTCAAATAAAATGAAAACTCTCCACAACATGGCAGAACATTAAACTTTAAAGTAAAATTATTTTCAGCTCAAAGTCATCACAAAACTAAGAATTTGTCAACATCAGAGGCTAAAACTGATAGCTTATGATATGCCCAAAGCAAAAGCTTGAAAGTATTTTGATTCCTTCTTAAAATAAACATCTGTTAAAATTAAGTCATTTAGTCCACCTGAAATGTATTTTGGTGTATGATGTGAGGTGATATTCTAACTTCCTTAATTTTCCCCAAAGTATATATTGAATAATCTATACAATCCACCATTAATTCATTATTTCCTTGATTACATATTATTTTAAGTTCCTGTGTGCATACTGGGGTGTATTTCTGAGTTACCTATCCTCTGCCATCAATTATAGTGAATAAGTACTACATTGTTTCACTGACTTCTCAATTTTGGTGACTGAATTTTTCATTTAGAATTTCTATTTGATTCTTTTTAAATATACTATCAAAGTTTCTAATAAAATTCTCCAACTTGTTATCTAATTTTTTTCTTTTATTTATTTTTTTTATTATACTTTGAGTTTTTGGGGTACATGTGCACAACGTGCAAGTTTGTTACATATGTATACATGTGCCATGTTGGTGTGCTGCACCCATTAACTCGTCATTTAGCATTAGGTATATCTCCTAATGCTATCCCTCCCCCCTCCCCCCACCCAACAACAGGCCCCAGTGTGTAATGTTCCCCTTCCTGTGTCCATGTGTTCTCCTTGTTCAATTCCCACCTATGAGTGAGAACATGTGGTGTTTGGTTTTTTGTCCTTGCGATAGTTTGCCAAGAATGATGGTTTCCAGCTTCATCCATGTCCCTGCAAAGGACATGAACTCATCATTTTTTATGGCTGCATAGTATTCCATGGTGTATATGTGCCACATTTTCTTAATCCAGTCTATCATTGTGGACATTTTGGTTGGTTCCAACTCTTTGCTATTGTGAATAGTGCCGCAATAAACATACGTGTTCATATGTCTTTATAGCAGCATGATTTATAGTCCTTTGGGTATATACCCAGTAATGGGATGGCTGGGTCAAATGGTATTTCTAGTTCTAGATCCCTGAGGAATCGCCACACCAACTTCCACAATGGTTGAACTAGTTTACAGTCTCACCAACAGTGTAAAAGTGTTCCTATTTCTCCACATCCTCTCCAGCACCTGTTGTCCTGACTTTTTAATGATCGCCATTTTAACTGGTGTGAGATGGTATCTCATTGCAGTTTTGATTTGCATTTCTCTGATGGCCAGTTAAGCATATTGATTGTAGTTATTCTGATGTCTATGTCTGATGAGTCTAATATCTGAACCAATGTAGGTGGCTCTCTGTTGTTTGATCACTCCTGGCATGCCTGATAATTTTGAATGAAAGACACTGTATATATTTGTAGAAATACTTTGAGGTTCTGGGTAGTGTTATCTACTACTCTTTGTGAGGAGTGAACTATTTCTGATCCCCTTTTAGTCAAAGGTATAGCTTTTCAAGACGGTCACCTGGAAGTCTGAAGTATTTATTGAAATCCCTCTTCCCTGGTGGGCCCTGAACTCTAATTTTTGTCCTTAACCATACGAAACTGCCAAAAGCTCTACTCCACTGAAATTACCATGATTATAATAAACTAGTAGACTAATTTAGGAGGTACTCACATTTTTGTAATAGTCTTTTCATCCAAGAATATGGTATAGCCCATCATTTATTCAAATATTATATTTCTCTTCAAAATTATCTAGGTCTTTTTTTTCCATATAGGCCCACATATTTCTTAAAAGGAATAGAAAAATGCCTAGGTACATCCTGGAATGGGAGGGACATTTAAGTATAAAATCAAAAGTAGGTTTCTGGTTAATTTGACCAAGACATATCTTTAACTCCTGTTTTTCCTAAAATCCCAAAAATGATAGTGGAAAAAAATGCTTAAGGTATAAACCCACTAAGGTATAAATCTATTAGGACAAAGAGAACAGGAAAGAGCCTCAGGACCCTGAGACCCAGACACTGCTGGGATTCACGGACACTCCACATAGGAAGACTGGGTCCAAAAGTTCCTTTCCATTCCCTAAACACTTAGGGAGTTACTATCTGCTTCTAGCTCCCTGATTTTTGAGAGACAAAGGGCATTTTCTCTGGTTGGAGACACTGCACTCAAGAGTATAAGGCACAGTGGAGAGCAGGAGATACAAGGATTAAACAGTGGATTTGGTTGGAGACTGCATACTTCACAGTGGGATCCCTGGTTCCCTTCCTCCACCCTGCTTTCAGGACGTGGAAACAAAGTTTATGTCCTTTGGTCATGAGGTTAGAAATGTACTTTCTGGGTAGACTGAAAAGCCTTAGAGAAAAGAATTCCAAATATTGGCATCTGAGGCTTTCTACAACAAAAAGGAGCTTTTGCCATCAGATCACCTTATAAGTGAATTCATCAAGAATCCTTCTCCTACACACAGGAAGAAACATAAAAAAAAAAAAAAAAGCTCAGTATCACTAAGCACCAGAGAAATGCAAATCAAAGCCACAATGAGGTTGGGTGCAGTGGCTTATGCCTGTAATCCTAGCACTTCGGGAGGCCGAGGCAGGAGGATCACTTGAGCCCAGGAGTTTGAGACCACCCTGGGCAACATAGCAAGATGCTGTCTCTACAAAAAACTAAAAAATTAGTTGGGCATGGCGGCATGTACCTGTAGTCCCAGCTACTTGGGAGGCTGAGGTGGGAGGATCCCTTGAGCTTGGGTGGTTGAGGGAGCAGTGAGCTGTGTACTCTACTGCACTCCAGGCTAGGGGACAGAGCAAGACCCTGTCTCTCAAACAAACAAAAGAAATAAACAACAACAAAAAAAACAACCCACAACGAGATACCATCTCACACCAGTCAGAACGGCTAGTATCAAAAAGTCAAAAAACAATAGATGCTGGTGAGGCTGTAGAGAAAAGGGAATGTTTATACACTGTTTGGTGGGAATGTCAATTAGTTTAGCCACTGTGGAAAACAGTTTGGAGATTTCTCAGAGAACTTAAAACAGAACTACCATTCAACCCAGCAAGCCTACTACTGGGTATGTATTAAGAAAACAAAAAAAAGACCACTAGAGCGGGAAGGAGGGCAAGGATTGAAAAACTATTGGGAACTGTGCTTAGAATCTTGATGATGGGACCACTCACACCCCAAATCTCAGCATCACGCATATACCCAGGTATATGTATCCCCCGAATCAAAAATAAAAGCTGAAATAGTAAGAAAAGAAAAAAAGAATCTTTGTACCCAAGCACACAGCTTCCTATGAACTTTTTACTCCTTCACTTTTAAAAATGAATAAATAGCTAAAGAATACCGGACATCTGACAAATGCCTCCAACATGAAAGACTGAGGGAAAAAACCCCGAAAGAGATAATGCAGAGGAAAGGAAAATTGAAGAAAAAAAGAAAACCTCTAGTTGATATCCTCAGAAAAGATAAAATACGACATCCATGAAACATCCATAGGACAGAATACTATGAAAAATGAAAATTTAAAACATGATAGCCAACATGCAAAACTCAATAGAAGAACTGCAAGATAAAAATCAAAGAAATTGCCCCAGGAGGCATTACAAAAAGACAAAGCAACAGAAAATAAAGGAAAAAAGATAAATGCTTAGGTAAAAATCAAGTAGGCAAAATACAATCACCAGTGAATGAGTATATAAACATGCCATTTATAATACTACGTAGGTCTTTCTTTATAAACTTTTCTCTTTCTTATTTAATACTGAGCACCTACTATGTGAAACACCCCATGGAATAATCATTATTATTTTACAGAAATAAAGTATATAAGCCTATATAATAGACCGCAGTCTTAGTAGTTTAAGTTAAAGGTCACGAAAGCATGGTGAAGAATAGAAGTATATTTGTGGTCTGCACGATTTTGTAGAGGTGCCCTTAAAGTCTGGTAAGACCTCAAAGCCCAGTGACCTTGGAAGAAGGAAGGATAGTCCAGGCAGAGAAAATGGTGTGAGCAGAGGGACAGAACCCCACAAAATTCAAGACACAGTAATTATTGTATTGGCTGAAGCACAAAGAGTGTTTAGTAGGAGAGAACGGTGGACAGAGAGGCTGTTGTGACCAGCAGTGAACCAAAGAATGTTTCTGTAATTTAGGAGCTATGAAGATAATGCTGTGAAGTTCTGAATGGAACGAGGTTTATTCCCGGGTTGGATGTTAGTATAGAGCAGGGAAAAGAGTACTGGACCAACAGTCAGCCAACTTGCCCCTAAAAGCCCAAGGTTATAAAGCAGGTCAACACACCACTATGGACCTAGCTTTTAGAGATGAGTTACTGAAGTCTAAAATTCTGCACAGGAAATCGCTGCAAGTGTTCAAGCATCTGACTTAGTGGGATCAGATAAACTGGAAAAGTGACAATAGGAATAGGAAGATAGGTAGAGAATAAAACCTTAAGTCAAAAACCTTAAATAGACCATATATTAAGAAACATAGCTGTATTGTAGATTAACTGTCCTGAAAATAGACGCATACTGAAAATCAGAAGGCTACCTGTAGACGATCCACATGAACTTTGACTCCTCCAATTATTCCTTTTTTAAGGGCTGCCAGCATATCTAATATGGGGTTGAACCGGCTACCTCTAAAAAATATAAATAAACAAAATGTACAGATTAACAACAGAATGGTAAATTAATAATCTAATACTAAGTGCCCCTTATATATACAAAGCATTCCACCACATACTAAGAAGGATACAAAAACATCCAAGGAGGCTTTTCTTCCCAAGGGCTCA
This sequence comes from Hylobates moloch, assembly GCF_009828535.3. NCBI lineage: Eukaryota > Metazoa > Chordata > Mammalia > Primates > Hylobatidae > Hylobates > Hylobates moloch. The sequence continues at coordinate 83,858,795 of NW_026652281.1, forward strand.
CCACGTTCATGGCAGTGGGACACATGCACCTTACTTCTTTTATCAACCTACCTTATATTGTCTTCCCGGATGAGAACAAGGAAAAGTGGACGTCCATGCATTTTCCAATATTGTTTAATGAATTGCAGTGCATTCTGTCAAACAGAATGAGGTAGGATGTAATGGCACAGTATCTAAGATGAACAGGATGCTCAACCATGAGTGCCAAAGAGCCAACAAAATTCTTATGTAGCCAGACAGTTCACAATCCAACCCTGAATAACTTAAGACTACTTAGGAGTAGAAGTGCTCTAGCAGGTTCTCTGGGTACACGCAAGTTATGCTGAACACCACTTTGAGTTCAATGATTTCAAACTTTATTCTTAAAAGCAATCACACTACATTTGTTTTAATGTTTTTCACCTTTTTTAAAATTTTAATCTATTTATTTGTTTATTTATTTAGAGACTGCCAAGACTGGTCTAGAACTCCTGGGCTCAAGTGATCCACCTGCCTCAGCCTCCCAAAGTGCTGGGATTACAGGTAGGAGCCAATGCGCTTGGCCTCCTTTTTTTAAAAAGCCTAAAAAATACACTTCAAGAATGGCCTTGGGGGAACAATCATGCCAGTCGTCCAGAAGATTAACTCACTTCATATTACTAGGGATTTATATTACAGCAGGTGGAGGAGACTGGACTGAATTTATACAGACCATTAGCAATGTAGAGGGAGTTCTTTATCTATCTATCTGTCAATCAATCAGTCATCTCAAAGACTTACATATAATCATCATCATCACATCAAAAACTTACATAATACTTCACCATATGCCAGGCACTATTCTTAGTATTTTACATATATTAATTCTTTTAATCTTCATAACACCTCTTAATTATTATTCAGTTTTACAGATGGGAAAACAAGGCACAGAGGAGTTAAGTAACTTGCCCAAGAACACACAGCTGGCAAGTGGCAGAGCCAAGATCTTAATGAATGCAGTCTGGCTCCAGATTTCATGCTCTAAATCATGATTCTAACCTTCTCTGCTCTGTCAGTAGAAAAGGGAGTGAAGATTTTAACTCATGGAGTTATGAGTTAGTTGAGGTTTTACTGGATATTTTTCATAAATAAAATTATTTGGCTAATTTACCTTTTGTTCAAAAAGAGATAAACTGTCATATGAACATATTTTTCAAAGTAGGTCCCCCTGTTTTTCTGAATTGTATCTTTTCATTTGTATAAAGGCACAAGGAGCAGTCATACAACTGTATATAAGACAGAGGTCATCTATTATGCCAATGCTGCAAGTAATTTACACTCCAAAGCTATGCAGGTGGTTTTACTGTCATGCTTTACACTGTGCTAACCCAGTGTCACAGATACCTGCGAGTACTCAGTATAGTAACGTATGATAAAATCAGTGGAAACAAAGTAATTCCATTTTTAAGAAAGGTTTTTCGAAGCTACCTTTATGTCATCTATCAGCATGAAAACATCCTGAGACATGTAGAAATCACTTAGGTCGAAAATAATCGGGTAACAAACCACAGTCTTTCCTAGAATGCGATAAATCTGTAAGGGAAACAGTTTTAAAACAAATAACTAAAGAACATACCAAAGGCAAAGGTGCAGTGCTATAAGTCTCAATAAAAATAAAAACTGATGTCTAATTCTGAATAAGCACATAAATTAATAGCTTGTGACATCCACATAATATTTTAAAATTTTAAAGTTTCTTGATTGAATCAGTATACTAATAAACTTAAAGCAGTCTACCTCTAATATGATGGAAAAGTCTGTGAGTAAATATTGTTATAATTAGATATTTTACAAAGCTTAGAAAAAATATATTTAGCAGTGAGGTGCTCCTTCATATTTATAAGACTTCCATGATATGATGCAAAATAAGTAAGATTTACTAGCAGAAAATAATACTTCAGATAAGTAGTCTGAGTACACAATGAAAATGAAAAAGGATGCATAGCAGGTCAAACACCATTTCAGTATGTGGTATTAGAATCCAAAAACTACTTTTTGAGGACATTTCATGAGTACCTTTGATGTACCGAGGCAGCCAATGGGCCTATCTGGCCTTCCAGAGAGTCCTAACTTTTCATTGATACCCAGGTGGAAATAAGCCTGTAAGACACAAGTTTGTAAATTAGAGTCAGGTAAGAATCCATGTCACTTTCTTACCCCTGAGTATTGCCCGGTTAATTTTTGATCTTTCCAGAGAGAAAGAAGCTAGGGAACCCTAATCCAAAAACTTGTAGGAAGACAAGCTAGCCAAAGATGTCAACTTAGATTTTAGATTACTGAGAGATTTGAGAGCAAAACTTTTGCATATCTACTTAGCAACATTCTTAAATTTGATATTGTTCCTACATTGCTACAAATGTACAACTTACATGGCTCTGATTCGTAAAAGAACACAAAAAGGCTAATGCTTCCTGTATCATTAAAACATTTAGTTGTTTAACATTTTAAAAACTAGGGCCATAATCTCCTACTAAATTTCTACCTTCAAGTATTTCCCACCAAAATGAAAATGTCTTCATTGATTTTTTCTGATTATATACATTTTATGAAATATTCAAACCATGTAACTCAAAGTGAATGTTCCTGTTTATTTTCACAATCCCTTTTGCAACTATTTCTCTGGTATATGCTGAAAGGGGTATAGTTCATTGTATGATCCCTAAGGGGCACCAAGATAGGGTTAAAGACTCTTAAAAGTACATCAATAAATATGTACTCATATTATACACATGTCAATATGTGTGTATATTTACATAAATGGGTTCATATAACATATTTTCTGTGTCCCATTTTTTAAACTTAATATTGTGGTATTCCAGTTTCAAGATGTTAAAATGAGCCGGGCGTGGTGGCTCACGTTTGTAATCCCAGCACTTTGGGAGGCCGAGGCGGGCAGATCATGAGGTCAGGAGATCAAGACCACCCTGGCTAACACGGTGAAACCCCATCTCTACTAAAAATACAAAAAATTAGCCAGGCATGGTGGCGGGTGCCTATAGTCCCAGCTACTAGGGAGGCTGAGAAAGGAGAATGGCATGAACCCAGGAGGCAGAGCTTACAGTGAGCCGTGATCGTGCCACTGCACTGCAGCCTAGGTGACAGAGAGAGACTCCATCTCAAAAAAAAAAAAAAAAAAAAATGTTAAAATGAGTCTATGCATTTTCTGTACATTTCAATGTTGAAACGATTGAAGAAATATTAAAACTTAAGGGGAAAGCTGGGCGCAGTGGCTCACGCCTGTAATCCCAGCACTTTGGGAGGCTGAGGCAGGTGGATGACCTGAGGTCAGGAGTTCAAGACCAGCCTAGCTGACATGATGAAACCCAGTCTCTACTAATAATACAAAAATTAGCCGGGCGTGGTGACACATGCCTGTAATCCTAGCTACTTGGGAGGCTGAGGCAGGAGAATTGCTTGAACCCAGGAGGCAGAGGTTGCAGTGAACCAAGACGGCGCCATTGCACTCCAGTCTGGGCGACAAGAGAGAAACTACATCTCAAAAATAAATAAATAAATAAAAACTGAGGAGGAAAGTCTGCAGAAGTATTACAAAGTAGGGAAGGGTGCCACAGTGGAGCAGAAACTTCTAGAATGTCTAAGGTTAAAAACAGATAGTCTTGGAATGAATTAGGAGTTAATCAATGTCAGAGCTGAGCACTTAATCTAATCAAGAAGCCCCTTTACCTTTTTAAACTCCTATCTCCTGATAAAGATAGCTCTCAATTTTTTGTTATTTTAAAAATAATTCAATAAACATCTTTGGGCAGTGTGTTATTATATCTGCAGGATAATTTCCTAGACTTGCTGGATCAAAGAGAATACATTCTCTTTGAAATATAATGTGAGGTTGGTCACCCTCTAGAAATAATGTGCCAATTTACATTGGTATTAACTGTGTACAGGCCTTGCCACCTTCCTGGGTCAAAATAATATTTCATTTTACTTTTAAACTACTATATTAAAATATTTTGTGGTTCAGCATTTTCTAATATATTTAAGTATGTTCTATAACTTTTTTCATTTGTTCCCTTTTCTATGGGGAATTTGGCATTCTTTTTTATTTCAAGAAATCTTGGTATATTAAGAGTATTGCCCCTTAAATCAAATACTTTGCCCAGTTTGCTCCTCTTCAGTGTTGTTATGAAATGTGAGAATGACTGCACAGTAGGTGGAATCTCATTTCAACATGTGGCATTTCAATATAAACATTTTTCTACTAGGAAATTTCACAAGCACCTTTGATATGCCAGGCTGTTTGTTATATTTATACAGTATTTGTCAATCATTTCCTCAATGGCTTTTTGGCACTGGTATCATTCTAAAAATGGACTTCCCTTCCCAACAGCTAAAACATATTCTCTTATTTTTTTATTCTAGTGCTTTTATATTTAAATAATTTTAAAAGTTTTCAATTTTTGATCTGTCTGCAATTTATTTTTACATTTAATGAGAGAAATACATCTAACCTATATTTTCCTAAATGGAAAATCAAACCAACTATCTCTACACAATCTACTGATTGTGATTTGGACCGATTTCAAATAACAACTTCATTGTATACAAAATTAGTGGAAAATCAAACCAACTATCTCTACACAATCTACTGATTGTGATTTGGACCAATTTCAAATAACAACTTCATTATATACAAAATTAGTGGTGTTGACAGAGCTCTCTGTTCACTGACATAGTGCACACATCTATGTGAGAGCTGGGTTTGTATCTCTTTCTCCTTTCGAATTGTACATTCCTGTAGAACAGCAGCCGAAGTTGGCACTGTGCCTAGTATGTAGCTGGTGCTCAGGAAATACTTGATAGATGAATGAGGGAGCAACTGAATGTTCTCCTGAGCCACACGTGCTGTGAATATTGATTCTGGAATAGCAGTGGTTTTAGACAAAGTCAACTGGTCAGAAACAGTGCTTTATAAGCATTATGTTGCATAGCTGCACTGAAACCACAGCACATAACACTAGATGCAGCCCCCTTTCCCTCATATATTAATAGTTTCAAATTTTCAGAAATAAATGTATGGTAAAATGTGTTGATCTAGGTGGGTTTCCTTTAAATACTACTCTTTATTACAGTAAAAGGATTCTCCTTAACTTTCTGAACCATGGTATGGCAGGTCTGTGACAATTTATTTAGTTAGTGCTCCCCACATTCCAGGGTGCATATAACATTGCCTCCATGTTGTACACATTCATAACATTTAGTGCACCGAAAGACACAGTAGTGACAAAACTACCTGGAAATACAGAAGTACTTCATACTAGGTCTGTACCATAGAGCAGAATTCTGTATTCAGTCCTCATGAAACAAATCACACTACAGTCATCACATCATGAATATTAACCACATGCTGTGTAAAAGCCCTGCTCTCAGCTATCTGCCCTCACATCCTCTTCAGTGGGCTGAGGGAGGAAGTGGCTTCTCAGAAGAAAGGGAGCAACCGCTGGCATAAGAATATGTGCATCAGCAAAGATTTGAGGGAACACCTTTACTTTTAAAAGGCAGACTTATAAGGAGCAGAATACTAGGCAATATATCTTAGTATATATCTAAAGAGTAGCTGCTTAGGAACACAGAGGCTACAGCTACAACCAAAAAACAATCTTCCATCTCAACACAGGCACAGGAAGGTTGGCTCTTGCTCACAAGTCTGTCTTTTCAGCCACACTACACCAAAATTGCAAGTCATTTGTTAACACCATTTTTAAAACAAGATAAAAAATAAGCAAGGAACTGTTGTAAGTCTTTACTTGCTCTGTAACAGAATGCCTTCTACTGCCTCTGATTCACAAGCACTTTGTATGAACATCTATTATAACGGTTCTCAAAGTGAACTGTAATTCACTGTTTTTTCCTGTCAAACCAGTAAACTCAGAGGTCACTGAGAACAGGGACAAAGTCATTTCATATGAGTGTCCTACACAGTGCTCTGCATATAGCATGTGTTTGTTGCTGAATGAATGAATACCACATCCAAGTCATTTGCTCACCATGTTAGCCTTTTAAATCTTGACTGCATATTGTCTGGTAGGATATAAACTCACCTACTATTAAAATAAGTTGCTAATATTAATTAGACTAGAAAAAACAGATTTGGGTTAATTTGTTTTAAGAGTATGTTTATCAAAGAATAAGCTTTGTTGGCGTTCTCTAGAGCTTTCAGCAAGAGAGCATAAAAGTGTATTAGCAGCCGACAGCCTGCAGCTGAATACTAAGAGCACAGCGTGAGAGCCTTAGATTTTGGCATCCTTCTCTCACCCTCCACGATGCCTCCGCTCCTTGCCTTGTACCATTATGTACATCTGGGCGTGAGTTTAAATTGTTGCCTGCTCTAGGGATCCTTGTATTTTCAGCTTTATCTCTTGGCAGAGTGGTGATAGTTAAATTTATTGGAGAAGGTGTAAGGACTCTCCAAGAGCTGGTGCTCTTGGTGACCTGACACCCAGGTTCTGGTTTGTGTTGCCTAATGTCAAGATCCAGCCCTGATACTGGAGTCCTGCATTTTCCCATGTAACATGTTGGGTTTGTATCTCTAAGCCTTCATTTTTCTGTTATAGCAACAATACTTTGACTGCAACCATTTATATTTAACCTAATAAACTTAATCATGTCCACTTGAGATACACTGTTACAAAGACTTCTACTAAACACTGAGCAGTTTGTTCTTATGTTGTTTTTAACAAATACTAAATAAAAATGGCAGTTTAAAAATAAGCAGTGGGTAGGAGTCAACAATGTCCTGTCTCTAACGAGCAAGAAAATTCACAAGCATAGGCAATAATGGATCCATCTGCAGAGCAGTGTGTGCAAAAGGCCTCAAATGTCACCTTTTAATTCCATCCCAAACAGGTATGGAACGACATCAATGATAAATACAGATGTTACTTTTACTTTATAATTGCTTTGAGACCCAGCAAACCAAAGGGGTTGAAATTACTTCAGACACCAAACAGTAAGGAAAGAGAAAAAAAGGAAAGTAGTGAATATCAAAAATATTTAGGTGTGAGTAGGGTTTTTTTTAAACAAACCTTCTCACACCTAAATATTTTTTGATAATCAAAGATGAAAAAATCAAAGATGAAAAGATGAAAAAACCAAATCAAAATGTAAGAATACATTTTGATAAAAGAGGAAAAAAATCAAATCAAAACATAAGAATAATTTTATTCCTATTAAAATTAAGACTAACTTGTTATTTAACTGCTCAGCCTAGGTTAATAATAGAGTTTAGAAAGAAGTAGGAATCAACAAGACCTATAAACATAATGTACATACACATGCACACACACACATACACAGTACAAAGTTTTTTTTAGTAACAATGTCCATTAAAGTGGACTTCTCAATTTAATTAGAAGCTTTTGGATTACTGGTCGTATATCAGAATCAGATTTTAACTGTGTGACTTGTCTGTAAACTAAGTCGAACCATCAAGCTCTAGTATCTCTACAAAGTAAGGAAAGTAAAAGGCAGAATCACTTACTTTCACAAGCTCCTGCTGAGGCCATATCTGAATGGGTTCTACTTGTTGAGGAGTTTGAGTCTGAATACCATATGTGTTCAGAAAAACTTGAAGTCTAAAGATCATAGGGAAAAAAAGAGATGTTTTTAGACAACGCATTTACAGTTTAGGAAGCAGTGAAGGAGGAGGATAAAAGGGAACATGTTAACTTGGAGGGCATTATTAATTTGTTAGTATTAGCAATTTGCCATCTGCACTAGACTTCAGAGGCCCTTATGGATCCTCCACGAAGCATCAGATGGAAACATTAGGGGCTGGCAGGGAGAGTAAGCACTGATTTTGGTAATCCCCACGTGTTTGCATGAATTTCTCAAAACTACAACCCAGGCAACACTGGCACTGGTCACAGTCTTTAATATTCACCTCAACTAAAACAAAACTATTTTTAAACATGAAAAGAATAATATGCTGGCCATTTAAAGTGACATTAATGATATCCTTGAAAGCCTGTAAAGGAGTTTCTGAAGTTAATCTCTGCTACCATAATCGATATTGTAAACATAAAGCAATCATTTCCCCTCCGCTCCCCACAAAAAAAAAACACACCACCCACTTGGATTTCATACCTTTGGCTTTCTGCTATAAGTGCCACATGAACTACCAAATCATTTTCCAGTGGGCCCTGTAATGCAGAATAAGGCAGGGGGAAAACATTTTAAAAGATCTGGTCATCATCAGCTACAATGAGAATCAAGGACAATATTAACCATCTCTAAGCAGTTCATTAAAATGATGGACACCAGCTGGCTCTCAGCGGCCACCTTTCTTTCCTTGCTCGCCACTGCCTACTAATCAATTTGATGGTATAGACAGAGTAATGGAACACCAAGGAATGGAAAGCCATAAACCTCATCACTACCACAGGCGCTAGCCTGTCAGGGCTATTTTGAATGATGCATAAGAGCAGTTTGGGGACCGAGAGTCATTTTCCATCATTTAACTCTAAAGGGAAGAGGAGGAACTAAAAATAAAAACCCAATTTATGAATTCTCTGTAAAAAAAAAAAAAGATAGTTAAAATTGTTCATTTGACATCTTAACCACATAAAAGGTTATTCCCTTTCTTGGTAGCCAATTGTCCTTTGGCAACTTATACATCAAAATAACTTTATTCTAATATATAATTCTTATAATAGAACATGAACTACCCAGTTGACTATGTAATTAACATTATGTTCATTAAATGCAAGCTGTTGGACTTAATAGTTCTAATCAAAGACAGTGTTGGATATTTGCTACTCATTTTTTCTGTGATAAAGATTCACTATAACATGTATTATACATTGTTAAATTGAACCCAATTTTGAAACCTGTATATAATTAACAGAGAACATTAAGAAGCACCAATAAATTACAGTATTAGGGAGCTCTGAAAACACTGATCAAACATAACTCTTTTATAGTAATGAATCCAACAGTCCCAATAATATGCTGTAAAATATTTTATTTATCATCAATCAGTTCCTCTCTATGGTATTAAATATGCCACTGAAATTTATGTATGATGGAAGGCAAGAAACACCAGCATACATATATCAGCAGTAAATACCATACAATCAAAGGGATGGTTCCCAGAATCATCGTGAAAGTGCCATTTCAGGCAGACTTTCTGTGATTTAAATGAATGTGTAAGTGAAAATGTGATTTAACAATCCAACAAAAATAAATACCCATTTAAAATGTTACAAATTTTGTTTTTACTTGATAAAGACCTCAGAATTAAATGTTTCTCAAAAGGTTGAGAAAAAACTTGTTTTCACAGCCTCATCAAGATTTCTAACAACAAATGAAAAAATTAAGCCCTATTTCTCTTGGATGAGATCTAGTATTTACTGCTTTAAAAGGACAAGTAACCTTAGAATAGGCCATTATGTACAATCTTCAGGACAGTTGTGGGATTCTTAAATAAAAAGCAAATGAAAACGTACAGAATTCAGATGATATTTCAATAACAATAAATAAGGCAGCTTATAGATTGTAACTGGCAAACTGGAATCTTCTTTTTGAATCATAGGCCTGTTTAGGATATTGTTTCCACTTGTATGACAGAATATTCAGATCTAAAATGGCCTCTATACATGTTGAATCATACTGAGCATCTAGTTAGGGGACTATTAGATGGCTGAAGAGATCTTTCGTTGTAAAAACTAAGCATTTCAGATAGTCTGGTTCACAAACCATCTACCACAATGAGCTTGGACTTATAACTCCAGCCCAAGTGGGACCTTTTGCCCCATTCACCATTGAGAGAAAGAATTCAGCACGGGCAGCCCCACTCCTAAAACTCTCTTCCTTTCACTGCCAAAGTTGAAACCATCTGTTCTGTTTTTACCATTTTCTTCAAACCACCACCATTGATTTGTTTGTTTGTTTGTTTGTTTGTTTATTTCAGACAGGTTTTCACTCTATTGCCCAGGCTGGAGTGTAGTGGTGTGATCACGGCTCACTGCAGCCTAGACCTCCTGGGCTCAGGTGATCCTCCCACCTCAGCCTCCCAAGTAGCTGGGACTACAAGTGTGCACCACCACACCTGGCTAATTTTTATATTTTTTTGTAGAGACAGGTTTCACCATGTTGCCAAGGCTGGTCTTGAACTCCTGGGCTCAAGCAATCTGCCCACACTGGCCTCCCAAAGTGTTGGGATTACAGGTGTGAGCCACTGCATCCAGCAAACCACCACCATTGTTGTCCAAAACCCATTAAATCTCTCTGTTAATTTCCTAATAGTAATTAATACCTTCTTTTCTGAATGGCATTTTTCCTAATAATATTGTAATAATTTCTGCTCACAGGTTACAGACAAACACACACACACGTATATACACATACTCAAGCCCTGTGTGGTACTAGTAATCTCCATTTTACAGGCATTTGTTGACTCATTCAACTGATCAAGAGGACAGTAATCCACAAGACTCCATGTTAGAATATGAATATGACCCAATGGCCCCTCTTGAGGAGTTCAGTCTACTAGGAGAGATGGATAACAGATAAGTTTTCACACGTGTGTTTATTATCACATAAAGTATTTTACTGGTATCTTTCTTTGGCAGATCGACCTCATTAAAAAAAGTGACTGAAGGACATGATATTCTGTGGATATACCATACTTTATTTTTAAAATGTTTGTTGATGGATATTTAAGTGGTTTCCAATTTTTCATTTCTGCAGAGAATATAATAATTGTCCCTATCTCAGAGAACTACTGAAGATTTAGGGAGAGAACAAAGTGCTAAGCACAGTATTTCACACAAAAACACTCAATAAAGGGCGTTAATTTTTGCTGTAGTTGCACATTTGCTTATTGTTATCTTCACATCTATCCTTGGACAGCTGCTCCCCTCTTCCTTGTCTAGGTTTGCTATAATGCCTATGTTGCCCTAGATCCCATTGGCTTCCACCATTCTAAGACATTTGGATTATCTGTCATCTTATTTTTTTATATGGCTAGTTCTTCCCCAAATGATTCTGAACATCTTTTTAAAGACATCCTCAGGTGATTTAACACCTTCTTTAATGCTATGGTCTGAATGTGTATGTTCCTGCTGAAATTCAGGTTGAAATTTTAACCCCCAAGGTGATGGTATTGGCAGGGGATAAGGGGCTGGGGAATGGAGAGGGGTGCTTTGGGAGGTAATTAGGTCATGAGGGCGGAACCCTCATGAGCAGGATTGGTATCCTTATAAAAGAGGCCCTGCACCCTTTCCATCATGTGAGGACACAGGGAGAAGGCACCATTTATGAACCAGAGAGAAGGCCCACACCAGACACTCAATCTACCAGCACGTTGGTCTTGGATCATCCAGCTTTTAGAACTGCGAGAAATAAATTTCTGATGTTGATATGCCACCCAGTTTATGGTATTTTGTTATAGCAACCTGAACAAACTAAGACACTTAGCTACCACTCATTTTTTTCCTTTCATTTCTCAAACATAAGACTATAACTATGTCCTTACCTTTCTTGCCTCTGTACTTCTGCCCTCTACAATCTATCCTGCCCTGTCTTTGGAGATACATAATCCTAACACAAGTCTATGGTCACATATTCATTCTATTCATTCTCTCTCAAATCTCATCCACTCTAGTAGCTTTAAGCTATTATCTCTAAGTGTCATGGGATCCTTGGGGTGTTGCTTTGCCAGCCAGAAACCTCTGTGGCCGGTGGAGCCTTTTACCTGAATATTGCCCACACCTACTGGGCTCGTTCCACCCACTTGACCTGGTAGGCTGTGCTCAGTTTGCACTACCAGCCTGGATCCCACACTTGCCAAGGGTGAGCCAGGTGTGGGGTGGGGGGCGCATGTTTCAGCCTTGTTTGTGTTACAGCTCTTTCAGTCCTGCCATTTGGTGAGTCCCAAGTTCTTGTCCCATGTCCAGAAGAATGAGGTACACAGACAACTGGAGGGTGAGCAAGGCAGAGAGGAGCTTTATTGAGTAACAGAATAGCTCTCAGGAGACCCAAAGTGGGTAGCTACTTTTTGCAGGCAGGTCATTCCGATGAGTATCCAGCTCTCAGCTGAGAGGAGACCCACAGTGGGAGCTCCTTTCTGCAGGCAGCTCATCCCAATGAGTCAAGGAGACCTGAAGACCTGAAGTGGGTAACTCTTTCCTGCAGCTGGTAGTTCCTACATCTGTCCAAGTCTGGCTGAGTCTGGGGGTTTTTATGGGCTCAGAAGGGAGGAAGCACATGCTGATTGGTTCATGGGTGGCCATGGGTGGGCCCGGAAAAAGCACAGGTTCTCACTCTGGGCTGCAGACTCCACCCAGGGGTGGCAGCCTGGCCCCCAGGCTTCAGGTCAACCCTGGTTTGAAGGTGGGGTTTCACCAGGGACCCGCCCAGGAGCCTGTTTTCCTCCTGCCATCATCAACATGCTGTCCACGGTGCCCAGGCTGTTTGTGCCAAGGGATACCTGCAGGCCCACAACAAGCTGCCCTTAGCCCCACCGGCCTCACTCCTGTGCTCATCAGCGCTCAAACCCAGAGGGGGCTGAGGCAGCAGGGGGATGGCATGTCAACACTGCCCTGAGGGTGCGCACACCCAGCTGTGTTGCATCAGCACCCAGGCTCGGTCACAACTTTGTTCCGTACTGCTGCAGGTGCTGAGAGTGGGGAGAGGCCAGGGAATGGGAGCAGGCACTTCTGAACCTGTGGGGGCTGGGGGCTTCCCAGGCCCCAACGAGTGCAGCGATGCCTGGGTCTGGAGCTGCGGCTGGGCAGCTGCAGCTGCACCTGAGAGCATGGGGCTCCTGCCCCACTAACTCAGTAGGGAGTGGGGCTCCTGCCTCCTCCTGGCCCCCTCTGGCTCCATGGAGTGTGCAGCCCTGGCCACACTTCCCCTGCTACAGCTGTTGTCCCCACAGTGGCTGCTCTAGACAGGTTGCCGCTGCTATTATAAGCAGATGCTTCCATGTTTATATTTTTAGTCTTGACCTTTCTCTTAAGTTCTAGTTCCCACATTTTAAACTGTTTTCTGGACATTTTCTCTTGGTTATTTCCAAAGTTAATAGATTTAAAACTCAACTCCTCATCATCAACCCCACCTCCATCCCAAACAGGTTCTTATTCTTTAATCCTCATTTAATGGGTCACTGTAGCTCAGAACCTCAGAATCATCTTTGATGCCTTTTACGTACCCTCCATATGCAATTAGTCACCAGAATCCTGTTAGTCCTTCCTTCACATAGTATCTTGAATGTTGTTTTCTTTGCATTTCTATAGCAAGATTCAGGATTTAAAAGTAGCAACAACAGTGAACACTTTATATAACTACACTCCACATGCCAGGAACTGTTTAAGTGCTTTATCAAACTATTATCCCATTTTACAGGTTTAAAAATGAGGCACAGAAAGTTTAAGCAATTTATCCAAGGACACAGACCTAGCAGAGCTAGAATTCAGACCCAGGCAGTCTGACTGCAGATTCTGTGCTCATAATCACTCACTTATCCTGCCTCTCAAAGAGCAGAAAGCAGGCGGACTTTAGATTGAAAGATCTACCTACAAGTCCTGTCTTGTCACTTCCTCCAGCAATGATCCTGCTCATCTGATAGGTGCCTTAGATTACTATGGACAAAACTGACCTGATCTCCATCCTTAAATCTACTGACTCCTAAAGCATTCCTTATCTCTATAAGACCCCATATTATGAGCTCATTTGCTCTGGCCAAAAAATGTGTAAGTCATCCTAAATTCCTTTTTCCTTCAAACCCCATAACCAATAACAGCTAAAAAACCAAAACAAAACAATGACAAAAACTGAGAACACTTATTAAGAATCAGGTGGTTGTATTAAATTATATACTCTTAAACACCCCATTAGGTAGGTTACTATAATTATTCTCATCTACTGATGGGAAAACTGAGGCAAAGAGTGGTTAAAAAACTTATCCAGCATCATACAGGTAATACATAAAGCTATTAAGTGGCAACATGGAGATTCAAACATGCGCAATCCAATCTACTTCTTACTCATTATAGTATACTGTATGCCTCTGTGACGTGCTGCTAATTCACCAAGAAGTCGTATTGGCTCTACCTCCAAAATATGTCTCAAACACACCACTTCTCTCCTTCTCCACTGCTAATACCACTCTACTTAAAGTCACCATGATCTTTTACTTGGTTAAGTAACTGGTCTACTTACCTCAGTCTTAAACCCCATCCCACCCATTCACAGCAGTCCATCCTGAAAACAGTAATTAAAAAGTGTAAATCAGATAATCTCACTACTACTCTACCCCACCCACACATGCCCATGCTTATGAACACTCTCCAGTAACTTCCTGTAGAATGGTAACAAAACTGCTTATCAGGTCCAAGAGGCCCTCCATGATCTAGCTCTGGCATGCTTGCCTCTGCTTTCTTATTCTCCCTTCTCCACATGTTTTAGCCACCCTGGGTCCTCTCTGTCCCTTGAACATGCCAACTATATTCCCATCAAGTGCACTGGTTACAGCTGTCTGGTGTGTTTTCTCCTCCAGGTTGCAGAATGAATGCTCGCTGGTCATACAGATCTCAACGATCATCCCTGCCACATAGGCCTCCTCTTTCCACCATGGCCAAAGTTGCTCTCCTCAGGCATCTCCAACCCCAGTCTACCACTTTACCTTATTTTGTCTGCCTCATAGTACCTGTCCGATACAGAAATTTTATCATTTATTGTTATTCATTCCCTTCAGAAAGTAACTCCCTATGGGCAGGGAACTTGATCTAGGTGGTCTACTGCCACCTCCCCATGCATGGAACATAGTAGGCATCCTTACTATTTGATGAATGACTGCCCAGGCAAGTTTCTCAATTCTTTGCTTATCTGTAAAATGGGAAAAATATTTACAGTGCCTACCACAAAAGGAGAGGATCAAACAAAAGAGGGCATGTAAAATTTTTGCAAACTTTGATCTGTTACACAATGATATTTATATCATTATTTCCTGTGTGACTCACTATGTCACTTAACCTCAATAAGCCGCAGTTTCCTCATCTATAAATTGAGAATAATAAAAATATCTATTTCCTAGGGTTATGAGAATAATACATAATATATAAGCATTTAACACTGGCATATAGTAAGTGTCCAAAAAAAATTAGCCATCTATCAATGCCAGCAACACAACCACAACCCTGGGTCACTGCAATAGGCTTCCTCAGCTTTCTGCTCCACACCTGCCTTTGCCCGTTGTCTGCGCTTTATGGTCAGGTTCATTTTCTTGTATCAATGATTTGCACAAAGGATGTGGTCAAAAAATATTTCTTGAATGCATGAAGAAAGGCGACAGAGAAGAGTTAGTAAACAGATATAGTTATGCAATATTTAGGATATTACCTCTCTACTCCAAAACTAATGTTTCCCAAACAAGGCCCAAACTTCTCGAGGACTTTTACAACTCAGGGACTACCTACTGTTCCCTGTTGGTCTCCCATCTATTTTAGAGTACTCCACTAAAAAACAGTTCACTCATGTCCATCTCATGTTTCTGTCCACTGTCCCTTTACATTTGGACTGCTCTCTCCATTCCTTTATCTATCCAGATCCTGACTTACTCTTTTAACCTAGTCTCCTCCCAAACTCCCCCAAACATCAGGGTATCCAAATATCTTTTGTCCCTAAGAGGAATAGCTGCCACTGCCTGTATGAGACACTTGGCACGAGTCTTGGGCCACCTCATGCCATGCCTTTGGAAGGGTTATTTAGCTTTTAGAATGTGTATGAGTGGTCTGTGAAACTACAGGGGCCCCTCATGCTTACTTTTCTCACTTAGGATGTAGGCAATACCTCGTACTAAAAGAAAAGCAATTGTTATTCATTTGATGGTCTGGAGGAGGATCTATTTTTTTGGTATTGCTGGTTACATTTATTAGCAATACACAAATCTTCCCTTGAGCATACCCAACAAATGTTTGCAAATATAAACAAGGATATTTTTAACAAAAGAAAATAATCAGTAAAATGTACATATTTATATACACTATAAAAGAGTGTACATGTCAGAGTAACAATACGGTTTAGGACCAAAACCCTGTAGTTAGAAATATTCTCATTCAAAATTTTCATTTCTATAAAGTCAGATTGTATTTTTCTAACATTTTTTCTTTGTAATAAAAACCCCACATAACCTAAATTTAACATCTTAACCATTTTTAAGTGTACGGTGGCAGAGGAACTTTTATAGCATAACTTCCCTATAAGCTGGGCACTAACTATATTAATATTGCAACTCATCATGCTCAAAATTTAAAACTATGGTAATTAAGACACTGCATATCTATCTGTCTAGATTCTAGTTTTTAAATTACTCAAATCAGGTCAAAGTAGTAAAGCCAAGATATTTGCAGTTGGGGGCTATAAATAAAACAGTGTAATACAACTTTCAAAGGGCACACAGAGAAAACTTAATGTGAATGTGCCCTAACAGTGTTTCTTTTCCTTGTTCTTTTTTCCTAATTTAATTTTTTCAATAGATAATTCAATCATAAGGTTCAAAAATTTAAAAATTATGAAAAAGTTTTTGGTGACATGTCATTCCCATTTGGGGCCTTCATCCCCACAGTTCCCCTCCATCTAAGAACCAATCACTGCTATGATTATTTATGCCTTGCTCTAGTGTTTCCTCATGCCTACAACAGCAAATGCAAATATATATTCTTATTTTCTTACATTTCTACACAGAAGTTACTCTCAGCACCTTTTTCTAGTTAATAATTGTATATCATGGAACTCTTTTCATATATTAACACATAGAACACGTCCTCATTTTCACTCTAACTGCTTGGCATTCCATTTTGTAGATGTACCATATGTATTAATGTCATCTTTACACCTTTTTAATCAATTAAGGTTAGTCAACCTTTTACACTGAAATCTCTGGAAATGGTTACAGTTACATAGTGGCACCATTAAACATCAGGTTTTAATTCTGCTTATAAAAGTAGAATAAGCACTCAAACGAAATCATTCAGAGGCATTGCTACCACTGGATTATGTGGGTAACTGGAGGACTATTATAAGAAAAGATCAGGGCCGTGTGCGGTGGCTCACGCCTGTAATCCCAGCACTTTGGGAGGCCGAGGCGGGCGGATCACAAGGTCAGGAGATTGAGACCATCCTGGCTAACACGGTGAAACCCCGTCTCTACTAAAAATACAAAAAATTAGCCGGGCGTGGTGGCTGGCACCGGTAGTCCCAGCAACTCGGGAGGCTGAGGCAGGAGAATGGCGTCAACCCGGGAGGCGGAGCTTGCAGTGAGCCGAGATTGCGCCACTGCACTCCAGCCTAGGCGACAGAGCTAGACTCTGTCTCAAAAAAAAAAGATCAGTAGGTTTGGGTTTGGGGAGGGGGCAGTGAGAAGTGTCTGAGTCTTTTCTAGGAGGGTGACACAGAAAGAAGCATAGATGTCCATTTACAACATATGGAAATACACGACAGCTTGTTGATAAGAGTTATCTCATGGGATTGCTGGGTCAAATGGTATTGCTGATTCTAGATCCCTGAGGAATCGCCACAATGTGTTCCTCAATGGTTGAACTAATTGTGGCGCTGTTCACAATAGCAACCAACCCAAATGCCCAACAATGATGGACTGGATAAAGAAAATGTGGCACATATACACCACGGAACACTATACAGCCACACAAAAGGATGAGTTCATGTCCCTTGCAGGGACATGGATAAAGCTGGAAACCATCATTCTCAGCAAACTAACAGAAGAACAGAAAACCAAACACTGCATGTTTTCGTTCATAAGTGGGAGTTGAACAGTGAGAACAAATGGACACAGGGAGGGGAACCTCACACAATGGGGCCTGTTGGAGGGTGGGGGGCTTAGCAGGGGGGACAGCATTGGGAGAAATACCTAATGTAGATGACGGGTTGATGGGTGCAGCAAACCACCATGGCACATGCATACCAATGTAACAAACCTGCATATTCTGCACACGTACCCCAGAACTTAAAGTACAATAAACAAAGAGTTATCTCATTATGTTCTTGCTTACATTTGTTTTGTAGTCTGGTTTGGAATGTTAAGGAATACATCTTGACAGCTTGCTATGTGCCACGTGTTATTCAAGAGCTTTTTTGAGTATTCTCACAAGAACTCCCATTTTAAAGATGAGGAAACTGAGGTGAAGAGCGGTTAAATAATTTGTCAAAGGTTACACATCTAGTCAGTGATAGAGTTTAACCTGACTGCACGTATGTCCAGGTCTGAAGTCCATATGGCACATGTCACAGTATGTATTTCACAGATTATGTGCTGCTTGCTATAGTAGGCAGAGATCTCTAGAGTAACAGGAGAGAGAGAGAGGAAGGAAGAAGAAGAAAGAGATTTATCATATGGATTGGCTCATACAATTACGGAGGCAGGCAAGTCTCAGGATATGCAGTTGAGCTGGCAAGCTGGAGACCCAGGAGAGCTGACGGTTTAGTTCCAGTCTGAGTCCGAACGCCTAAACCCAGGAAGGCAGACAGTGTCATTCCAGTCTGAAGACTGGCAGGCTGAGACCCAGGAGTAGCTGATGTTTCAGTTCAACTCCAAAGACAGGAAAAAAGCCCATGTCCCAGCTGGAAGGCAGTCTCGCAGGCAGAATCCTCCTCTTCCTCAGCGTAGGGTCAGCCTTGTTCTTTTCAGACTTTTAGCTGATTGAATGAGGCCCATTCCCATTAAGGAGGAAAATAAGCTTTACTCAGTCTACTGATTAATGATGATTAATCATTAATGACTTAAATTTTAATTTCATCCAGAAACACTGTCACAGAAACACTCAAATAGTGTTTGACCAAATAGCTGGGCAGCCTGTGGTCCAGACAAGTTGACACATAAAATTAACAATCACATGGGTGCAGGAACATGTTACATTCATGGGTAGTAGAGTCTGCAAAATCTCACCAACAGTCTCTTCTTCAGCCACCTGAGATCAGGTTTTTAAAAAACTCAATTCCAAGCATTGTTTACAAAACACCTATTTTCTTATCTGCTTTTTTTTTTTTTTTTTTTTGCGACAGTTTCCCTTCTGTCACCCAGGCTGGAGTGCAGCAGCGAAATCTCAGATCACTGCAACCTCTGCCTCCCAGGTTCAAGTGATTCTCATGCCTCAGCCTCCCGAGTAGTGGGATTAGAGGCACGTGCCACCATGCCCGGCTAATTTTTGTAATTTTAGTAGAGACAAGGTTTCACCATGTTGGCCAGGCAGGTCTTGAACTCCTGACCTCAGCTATCTGCCCACCTCGGCCTCCCAAAGTGCTGCCATTACAGGCCTTATCTGCTTTTTGATAGAATATAATTCTTTAGTTCTTGGCAAGCAAATATAAAAAGGACTGCCTTTTCTATTAAATCATATAGCATGTAAAGCTCATAATTCTAATTTTTGCAATTGTATTGAGCCCTGGTCTAAGTAGTTTTATTTTTATTTATTTTTTTTTTTTGAGACACAGTCTCGCCCTGTACCCAGGCTGGAGTACAGTGGTGCGATCTAGGCTCACTGCAAGCTCCGCCTGCTGGGTTCACACCACTCTCCTGCCTCAGCCTCCCGAGTAGCTGGGACTACAGGCGCCCACCACCACGCCCGGCTAATTTTTTGTATTTTTAGTAGAGATGGGGTTTCACCGTGTTAGCCAGGATGGTCTCAATCTCCTGATCTCATGATCCACCCGCCTCGGCCTCCCAAAGTGCTGGGATTACAGGCGTGAGCCACCGCGCCTGGCCAGTAGTTTTATTTTTAATATGCCCTATATTGCATAAAATAATCTACTGTGTCTGGCTTACATAGGTCTTTTATTGAAAGAAAGGCAAGGGAGGAGGGAGAGAAGGAAAGAAAAAGGAGCCAACAAATAAATGCGTCCTCCAGGCTGGTCTTGCTCAAGGGCAGTGTATTTGAAACATTCTATGCCTCTACTTTGGGGGCCTTACAGAACACTCATTTATGCTCATTAGACTTCATCAGCAGGTCCTGCCAACATCCAGCATTTTTTCATTACACTCATTTTTCAGCAAAACCTCATTAGCTGAAGAAATCAGGCAGATGCTTTATACATCTCAATTCCAACTGGAAACACTGCACCCCCAGTATTTTTCCCATAGGAGCCAAGTAACAGGCTACAGTAGTTTGAAGATAGCCATGTCCTGACTGAGACACACTGGCATCTTGTTCTGACATTTCCAACCAAGCCAAAGCAGCAACATGTGAAAATTAATAGGAAAGCAGAGGAAAGTTAAGTAGAAATATCAGAGGAATAACAATATCAAGCATGGTTAAAAAGCTAAACTTGGCTCAAGAGTTGACTTGGCCTGGGAGAAAATGGTCCTTTAGGCTCTGTGTATTTATATATTGGATTAATGATTATATAAACTTTCTATTTAAGAGGAAAACAAATGAATTTTTAAAAGTATTCCCAGACCTCAAACACATTGTTTCAAATGCCCAAATGAATAAATCAGGCAATGCTTTTTGACAGCAGTTCTTTCAATGACTGCGATTATAGTGGAAGAGAATACCGAATGCTTTGTCACAATCAATTGATTTATAAAACTGTTTCACCCCTTTCTAAGTACTTGCTGTAACTGGTGTTTCTGGATTTTTATCTTAAGGAAATGGCAGTGCTAACAGTCTTGCATACTGCGTAGAAACAATGCCAAAATGGCCACATGAACCCAGGTGGAGAAACTGTGACCTACGATGTTCTCATAGCCTTAATCACGACAAAGGGGAAGAACAAATGACGAGAACCTCATAGAAACACAACAGGAAAGATCCACATCAGGAAAGATGAGTAAGATGAGGGTGAAACAGAGCAGGAAGAGGCAGAAAGGGGAGAATAGATTCCAAGAATCTAGTCATTTAACTCTCAGGTTTTTTGGTCATTTAGAAACACCTCAGGTGGTGGGTTACAAGCAAAGAAAGGTCCCTAGTGGTAAACCATAAGAAACCGGGTTTTAGAAACATGGGGGAAAAAGAAGCAAGTCCAGTAAACCAATGTGTTTTTAATTTTTCTCCTTCGGATGCTTGTACCAACGGGATCTGTTCCCTGGGATTTGAGTTGAAAATGTCAGACATGGGAGGGGGCCATTTCTATCATTTGGCTGTAGGAGGGGTCTATGAGAGAGACTAGTGGCAAGACTCCATTTCAGCCAGAGCAGCACAACTATTTTATATGCTGAAATTCTACTTAAGATTTTGTTTGAAAATTGGCTTTCCTTGATAAAGTCAGTAATCCACTTGACGGATGAGAAGACTGATGCCCAGAGAGGGGAAATAGCCCAGGTCCCTTTACAAGTTAGTGGCAGACCCAGAAGCAGAATCTCTTTCTGGACTGACTTGTTCTAGAGTTCTCTTCACTAAGTCAGACTGCTGCATCTTACTGGCTGTACCATAAACTTTTCAGTTCACTAGAGAATTGCCAAGTGCACCATTCCACTTAGGAGTGGAAATGAATGCAAAGGCCATATGTGCAGTTATTACACCGTGAAAGCCACCTAAGAAGAGAGGCCTTGGAGGGGAAGGGCATGAAAACCTGCTCTACTTTCCTCTTTGGCACTTGATGCTTATCTAAATAACAAAAAGACTGGGCTGGAAAGACAATGCAAGGGCCAACTTGAGGCAAGATTTATCATCACTGGGTCAAACCCAACAACTACAGAGGCACTCGGCAGGCTCTAGAATCCAACAAGCCTTTAGCACCACAGAGCCATCTTCACTGAGTTGAGGCCAAACTGTTTCTAGTGCAGATTCACACAGGGGACCCAACTGCAGAGGAGATACTCTACCATCACTCTTTGCAAGTAAACCTAAGGGTTTTCTACATAAATGAGATAATTCAACAGTTTTGTACACTAGAAAGGTTTCTGCTAGTGAGAAACCTTTGAGAGTTTGCTGAGTTTTTCATGCATCCAGACTTAGTAAGCACTAGGATGGCAGAAAGATGAATGAAACATTTTCTCTATTCTTTATGAACTCACCATATAAGAGGGAAGACAACTACATATGGATTTCAATAGGATATTAAATACGATGCTCTTAATGGGTACTTTGAGGGCAAGAGAGGGAGCATCCAACTTAACCTCAGGGAATTGACAAGGACTTTATAGAAAAGGTATCTGAGCTGTTCTCGAAGATAAAAACTTGCCATTAATGAATTGATTCAGTTAATAGTTATCATTTACTATGTGTCATTAAGACAATAAAGTCCTCTAATTAAACTTACATTTCAGTGAGAAAGATGATTAAATTTATATAAATAAACATAATAAAAGTAAAGGGTAATATGTTAGAGTGACTGAAGACAGAGGCTACTTTAGATTCATGGTCAGAAAGTAACTCTCTTAGAGGGTGTCATTAAATCTGAGACTTAGAGACAAAAAGGAGTGTGCTAACGTCTAGTAATAGGCACTTCAGGCAGAAGGAAGAGCGTGCAAAGGCCCTGAGGAGGAGACAGCCTGAAGTGCTGAAGAAACTGAGAGAAGACCAGTGTGTCAGGAGCATAACAGGCAAGCAAAAGAGTGACAAGAGATAAGGGCGGAGACAGCTAAGGCCCCACAGGGCCCTACAGGCAACAAGGCATTTGGCTTTCATCTAAGTGGAATGAAAAGCTACTTAAAAGGGTTTCAAACAAGGAAAAGACTCAATATAATCTACATTTCTACAACAATAGTAATAAACACATATATGGTACTTATATGGGCCAGGCCCTGCCTAAGCACTTTACATACATATAAACTCACATGATGGTGGCTCTCTTGCTGCCATATAGAGATGACTTGCACAGGGCAGAGTAGACATATGGAGATTAGCTGGAGCCTGCAGTTAAGAGATAACGGTGACCTGGACTATAGTGAAGTGAAGAGGTGGGAAGAGGGAACTAGTGAAAATATTTGGGGACTATTTAGAAAACAGAATTCTGATAGGACTGGATTTAGAGGAGAAGAGGTGAGGTAGGCAGACAGGAATCAAAGATTACTTCTATGCTTTTACAGAGTTTAAAGGAGGAAGGAGTGTTCAATTGTTTTGAATGTCCTTGAAGTCAAATAGACTGGCATCTGAAAAGAGATCATTGGAGTTATTAATTAGGAGGAGATTAACAACCCATTGCATGTGGTTTTTGTAGAGTGACAATGTAAGAAGCCAGACTGTGCATTACAAGGAGTGACTGAGAAATGAGGACATGAAGATGGTGCAAGCATTTTTCTAAGCTGTCTGAAAGGGAAGGAAAGAAGGGAAGTAAGACAGGCCCTTGAGAGAGGTGAATAGCTGTGGAGCACTTAAATACAGTCAGGGAAAGAAGTAAGTAGAGAGAAAGGTACAAAATATAGAGGAAAGACTGAATATCAATTGGAACAGCCAAAGGTAGAGGGAAAAAAGCTGGGTGAGTTAATGCCTGGGGATAGAGGTTTTTCTTAGTCTTCTGGGATTCAGAGAAAGAGTTCCAATTGTAATTAGAGGCGATGATCTTGGCATGTACTAGAACCCATTAGTCTAGTTTTAATTTTACTTTTATAAACCCTTCAGAGAAATTAAAGCTCCATCTCCCACTTTGCGCAATTTTGACTTAAGTACAAGGAAGGGCTCATGTTCTGCTACATAGGGTTATTCATTCTTCTTTGCCATATTAAATTCATCTTCTTGGGCTGAATGTATAGTTTCTTCTGATTAATGATATGATTAGGAGCCATAATCAGTGTCCAGATACCTGACCATGTTACAGTGTCCCTTTCAATTCATCTTCATAAACCAGTTGGTTCTACAAACCACAGGCTCCCATAAAAGATGTTTTTAAATAAGGTTGGGGAAACAATAAAGACACTCACAGAAATAAATGAGGAGAACATTAAAATATAAATATTTGCTCAAAACTCATGAAGATTCATAAAATTTATGAAAATTATTCGTGAAAATACACAAAAATTATATGAATTATATGAATATGTAGCCTTCATTGAGCTTCTGAAAATCATTTTCAAAAGGCAGGTTTCTTAGGCATTATATTCTGATATTTCTAATTCAATACCATTCTTAAGAAGTATAGGATACAACAGAATCATGTAATCCGAGAAGAAGAAATAAGCAATTCAGCTGTATCTATAACAAATCAAAGCTGTCAGGCTGGGCGTGGTGGCTCACGCCTGTAATCCCAGTACTTTGGAAGGCCGAGGTGGGTGGATCACTTGAGATCAGGAGTTCGAGACCACCCTGGTCAACCTGGTGAAACTCCATCTCCACTAAAAATACAAAAATAAATTAGCCAGGTGTGGTGTCAGGTCCCTGTAATCCCAGCTACTCAGGAAGCTGAGGCAGGAGAATCACATGAACCTGGGAGGCAGAGATTCCAGTGAGCCAAGATTGCACCATTGCACTCCAGCCTGGGCAACAAGAGCAAGACTCTGTCTCAAGAAAAAAAAAAAAGAATGTTGAATATCAAGGAGAACTGCAAACCACTGCTCAATGAAATAAAAGAGGATACAAACAAATGGAAGAACATTCCATGCTCATGGGTTGGAAGAATGAATATCATGAAAATGGCCATACTGCCCAAGGTAATTTATAGATTCAGTGCCATCCCCATCAAGCTACCAATGACTTTCTTCACAGAATTGGAAAAAACTACTTTAAAGTTCATATGGAACCAAAAAAGAGCCCGCATCACCAAGTCAATCCTAAGCCAAAAGAACAAAGCTGGAGGCATCACGCTTCCTGACTTCAAACTATACTACAAGGCTACAGTAACCAAAACAGCATGGTACTGGTACCACAACAGAGACATAGATCAATGGATCAGAACAGAGCCCTCAGAAATAATGCCGCATATCTACAACTATCTGATCTTTGACAAACCTGACAAAAACAAGAAATGGGGAAAGGATTCCCTATTTAATAAATGATGCTGGGAAAACTGGCTAGCCATATGTAGAAAGCTGAAACTGGATCCCTTCCTTACACCTTATACAAAAATTAATTCAAGATGGATTAAGACTTAAATGTTAGACCTAAAACCATTAAAATCCTACAAGAAAACCTAGGCAATACCATTCAGGACATAGGCGTGGGCAAGGACTTCATGTCTAAAACACCAAAAGTAATGGCAACAAAAGCCAAAATTGACAAATGGGATCTACTTAAACTAAAGAGCTTCTGCACAGCAAAAGAAACTACCATCAGAGTGAACAGGCAACCTACAGAATGGGAGAAAATTTTTGCAACCTACTCATCTGACAAAGGACTAATATCCAGAATCTACAATGAACTCAAACAAATTTACAAGAAAAAAACAAACAACCCCATCAAAAAGTGGGCGAAGGACATGAACAGACACTTCTCAAAAGAAGACATTTATGCAGCCAAAAAACACATGAAAAAATGCTCATCGTCACTGGCCATCAGAGAAATGCAAATCAAAACCACAGTGAGATACCATCTCACACCAGTTAGAATGGCCATCATTAAAAAGTCAGGAAACAACAGGTGCTGGAGAGGATGTGGAGAAATAGGAACACTTTTACACTGTTGGTGGGACTGTAAACTAATTCAACCATTGTGGAAGTCAGTGTGGCAATTCCTCAGGGATCTAGAACTAGAAATACCATTTGACCCAGCCATCCCATTACTGGGTATATACCCAAAGGACTATAAATTATGCTGCTATAAAGACACATGCACATGTATGTTTATTGCGGCACTATTCACAATAGCAAAGAGTTGGAACCAACCCAAATGTCCAACAACGATAGACTGGATTAAGAAAATGTGGCACATATACACCATGGAATACTATGCAGCCGTAAAAAATGATGAGTTCATGTCCTTTGTAAGGACATGGATGAAACTGGAAAACATCACTCTCAGTAAACTATCGCAAGGACAAAAAACCAAACACCGCATGTTCTCACTCATAGGTGGGAATTGAACAATGAGAACTCATGGACACAGGAAGGGGAACATCACACTCCGGGGACTGCTGTGGGGTGGGGGGAGGGGAGAGGGACAGCATTAGAAGATATACCTAATGCTAAATGACGAGTTAATGGGTGCAGCAAAACAACATGGCACATGGATACATATGTAACAAACCTGCATATTGTGCACATGTACCCTAAAACCTAAAGTATAATAATAAAAAATAAAAATAAAAAAATAAAAACTGTTAATATATGGAGCTCATTTTTTAATGGAACCAAAAAAAAAAACCAAGTTCAAAAGCCATTAAAACAATGGCTTCTGTCTATACAGTGATAGTCTTAATCACACAAAGGGATAAAAGAAATCTAACAGGTTAAATGCTAAACATTCAATTTCTAAGTTGAATACAGCCTAAAAAATATATCCAAAATGTTGAAAATATAATGTTTTCCTCCAGACTTTTTAGGATTTTTTCTCATCTCTTTAATGAGAAAGAAATATTACTTATATAATAAATTATTGAAATAAAAAACAGCAATAATATTTATTTAGCTTGCATAATATGTCAGACATTTGGTTAAGAGGTTTACATAAACTATCATTTAATCATAAACACAACCCCGAGTTAGGGATCATTATTCCCATTTAAAATATGACAAAAGTGGGGCTTAGAGAGATTAATTCAATTGTCCAAGGTCACACATTTAATAAGTGGAAGAGACAGGTTTTATAGCTAGGCCTGTATGATGCAAAGCCACTATACTATATTACTTCCTTAAAAACAAAAATTTATTACACATATATGCAGTGTTCTTTGATCTTTAAGAAAGTAATTCATGCAAAATTCTATGCATTTGTATTTTTAGAGGAGAAAGCATGAAACTCCCACTTCCTCAATAATTTGAAAAATGAGAGACCAAGTGTACTATATGTTTTTAGCTGAGATCTATATAAATATGTACATGATTTAGCAAACAAGTACTGACTTTCATCCTCAATTTGGAAACTTGCAGCACAGAAAATAAGCTCTTATGACTAAAAAGCATTTCTTTCATATTGGCCTTTTCTCCAAAGACTGTCAAAGTAGATCAATCCATTTTAATTGGCATGTTAAATGGGCTAGTCTACTTCACAGATTCAAAGCTTGGGTGTCACTGAATGTAAAACTGAATTCTCTCAAGGGTGTGTCAATACACATGATCTGCTCTATCATAATAATTCTGCCATTAACATAAAATATTGCCTCAAGTAGCTGACCAAAAGTACTTGTGTTTTATTCACCTGCATGATGGCAAAAATATATGGAACTCTCCAAGGACCTCATGAGAGAAAAATCATTCCTCAAGAAAGTAGAGGCTCCCAAAGCCCAATCCTCTGGTTTAGAAGGGGGCAACTTGTCAGGATATAGATTATTAAATAAAGTGGAGCTAGAAGGCGTTAATTGATAGGTTTTCTTCAAAGATCACTAGCCCTTTAAAACTATGAATAGATTCAAAACAGGAAAAAAAGTGAAGTAGGTAAATTTCAGGTTAAGTTCACAAATTTATTCATATTTATGAATAACTGAGATTTCTTTCCTCCGAGAAAAATGTCAGAAATATAGATTCATTAAAACAATACTAGATCACAATAATCCTTCTACGTCTTTATTCTGGACCATAAATCTTGCTTTCTTACTTCTATTTTTCCTTCTTTTACATTTTAGCCATAAGTATAAGAAGTTTCCATCCTGTAGATGAAATATTTCATTATACATCATGCCTATTATTGAAACTTTTAATTTTAATAGGTTAAGTGGGTTAATTAGAATAATGTTATTAAGTGTGTTTAAGCTCATTTTTTTTGACTTCCAATTCAAGTTTTCTCAGTTCTGGATTTTTTTTATCAAGGCATTGAATTTTAATTGGCTCAGGTATAAATACCAATTGATAAGAGACTCTTCATTACCCTTCAAGATGGCAGACAGAATTACCTGAGGAGAAACTCTGTGTGGCTGTGACATATTCAGGCTAGGCTCTCTCAGAAGCATCTTTGATGCCTTGACTATTTTATTCTGTTTTACTATGATAATCATAAGAACTTCTATTCAGTACTCAAATTCACTCCCATGCTTGGGTTTTTGGTCCCACACAAACACTTTATTTCTTTGCCAAGCTAGTGAAGTTGTTGTTGTTGTTATTTTTTAATCTTTTAAGTAGAAATTATGTCTCAAACTGGTTAAATTATTTGAGAGCATTAGAACACACTGAGCCAAATAAAACTGAGCCACATGCATAATTTCCTTAAATCACCTTAAATATCCTTAACTCTTTTTAAAGACTAATAAATCTTTAAAAACTGAATAGATTTAGAACAAAACTTTAAAAAGGGAAATCGCTACAAGTCCATATTGTAGGAGTGCTATATAATGTATCTACTAAATTAGGAGGGGCTTATAACCTTTCTTGGATTGCAGTAAACTCAATTTCCTGAGCAGATGGTCTTCCACCATATAATTGCTCTTTAACTCCCTACAGTCTGGCTTCTGGGCATACTACTCCACTAAAGTCACTTAAAGGTTACCAATAATGTAGATTATGGAAGCCAGCAACAGAAGCACTAGAAGGGGATTTGCGAATTAAACCCAGCCAAATAATTTTACAGATTAGAGAACTACACTCCAGAGATGCTAGGAGTCCTTCCCCAGATTATATTGCAGTGAATCACACAAGGTCTAAAGAACTAGTACCTGAATTTCTGCCAGTGCTTTGCTGCTCCTCCCAGCCAATGAGGTAGTCAGCCTTCCTGAACCAAGAAATCAAAATTCTTTATACTTTACATTGTTTTAACCTTCTTGCTAGATTACTCTGTCCTGCCCTTCCTAGAACATCTCTTTTATTTTTTATTTTTTTGAGACAGAGTCTCACTCTGTTGCCCAGGCTGGACTGCAGTGGCACAATCTTGGCTCACTGCAACCTCTGCCTCCTAGGTTCAAGCAATTCTCCTGCCTCAGCCTCCCAAGTAGCTGGGACTACAGGTGCGCGCCACCACCACACCTGGCTAATTTTTGTATTTTTAGTAGAGACGGGGTTTCACCATGTTGGCCAGGCTGGTCTTGAACTCCTGACCTCGTGATCCACCCGCCTCGGCCTCCCCAAGTGCTGGGATTACAGGCGTGAGCCACCGTGCCTGGCCAGAACATCTTTTTACTCCACCATCTACATTACCTATACTGTGGGAAAGAATGCAGCCTGGAGCCTGGCCTTCCAAGAATTGTCTGCTCCCATAGGTTAATTTCCACCATGAACCATGTTCAATAGAATACAGTCTTGCATCTTTTATTTATATTAACTACTGGGCACCTCAATTAATTGTCATGTCTGCATTGGAACTATCAAAATACAAGTAACAACAACTGCCAAGCCCAAGGTTGGATTCAGAAGCATGCAGTGTGCCTCCTGTGTTCTTAACCATTTTGCTAGGCAGAACATCCAACAATATGAAACCTTTCCTATTTGTACTCTTGAATATTGAAATAGCATTTTCATATCAGAATATTTTTTCTATAATTCTTCCTTTGACACTAGAATGGCTTATTTATGTAAAAATTCTGCTGCATCCAACAACATCTATTTTGAGAAAAAACATCAATTTTTCTTAAATTGGTTTAAAAACAAAATGAAGGGAGAAAAAAGCAATTCCTGGCTGGCTATTGCCTGTTAAATATAATAGTTTCAGACAATATTCCAAAAACATTTAAAAAGGTGTCAGATGTATTTTCCTATTTAACCAGGAATCTTCTGTATTCTAATTAGTATAATACGCATGTAAAAATAAGTCCATTTGCTATAGAACTCCAGAAACCCAACCCCTAGTTACTATAAATAGATGTTCTCTAAGGGTCACCTTATACCTTGTGGACAACTGTAATGCAAAATACAATAAATCAATAAAATGCATATGGCCAGCTGCTTGCAGTTTCTGCTGCAACCAGAGCTCTCCCAAGTTTGAATGAGCTGCAAAGGCTGGAAACAAACACTCTTCAAGAAACCACTATCTCACATTAGCATGGCAGAGGCGCTGCAGTATGAACAACAAAGGTATCATTCATAGATAATCAGTGGGCACCAGAATTACCTAGGCAACAGAAGATGATGGGCCCTTTAACAGGAACAAGTTAGGGTGAATGGGGAGAGGGGGTAAACACCTCCTGAAAGGGTTTTCCTTTGGATAAGGAAGAAAATCTCTACTAAAATTACTGTTATAGATTTGTGGACTTGGTTTCATCCTAGCGTAACAGGGAAGAAGAAAGAAGGAAACAATTAACATGATGATATAATGAATCCCAGCATACATTTTGTACTGATGGGGCATCCTTGTGTTTAATTTTTCAGATCACTTCCACAGAACTCTCAGCATCCTAAGGCACAGGTGCAACTGTGTTCCTATGATGTGATATTCAGCTAGGCTGTTCAAGAACAAGCTATTTCTCCTGTTAACTCCTTCACACCATTACAAAAATCACTGCTTCCAAATGCTTGACATTCCCTCCTTCCTTTCATTCTTCAGTTAACACCTTCATATTGGTTCTGTCACTTGACAACTGTGTGATCTTGGAGAGATTACTAAACCTCTCTGAGACTCATGTTGTCTACCTGTAAAATGGATATAATATTTGTCTCATAAAAAAATGTTAAAATCAGATATAATGTGGGTAAAAGTGGCATGTACAGTGCCTATAAACAAAAGAAACACAATCAGTAGTAGTTATCATTGTATCTATCACTTCTATTCTCTGGTCCTGTCAAATACCAAACTAGGCTAAGAGAAGGCAAGAGTAAGACACATTCTCTACTCTCAGGACCTCTTTGAGGAAGTCAGGCATGTAAACCAACAACTGCAATAGTGACAAGTGTTGTAACATAAAGTATGCAAAAGAAATCAGCTCAATGGCACAGCTTCTAAACACATGACTTGTTTTCCAGGAGTAATTTACAGGATGGGATAATACGGTATTTTGTATAATTTATTTTCCCCAAATCAAATGTGCCATAGAAAAGTGGGGGTAGAGAAGCAGACACTGTTACCCTGTTTATAAGAATAAAGGATGGTCCAATGAACAGTTTGGGGTAAATTTTCTTTCAAATATGACTTTCTCAGACAATATAAATAAGTCTGGTGTTTAATTTACTTGGTTTGTATCTATTTGGGGACATCACAACTATTTAGTAAATATCTACTCTATTCATATATATCACAGTGTTCGGTTTATTCCCTAAGATCTGAAGAAACATTGAGTATAGAAGGAGAAAAAGACACTCAACAGAAATAACGAGGAAAGACTCAAGCACAGGAGGTGAGGACTGGGCTCCTAGTTCCAGAGAGCAGAGTGCACATATGCTCTCAGTTCTCATCGCTCTTCAGACCCCAGAGAAAAGATCAGCTACAGATTTAAAATAAACAAAAAAAGACTAAGCCAGAGCAATGAAAAAAAGAAAGAAGGTCATGAGACAACAAGGTATTTAAACACATTTCTACTGTAAAAGATGGCAAATAAAAATGCATGAATGAATAAAGCAGAGCAGAGAAAACCTGCATAAAACAAACGATACCACTTAGAGTATCACAAAAAGTGCTGCAGCAGGTATGATAGCTGACTCACCAACTAGAAGGGCCCCAGAGGGGCACTGGGTTTGCAAGCACAATGGAGTAAAGGTGGGAGAAGTGGAAGTGAATAGAAGGACTGATTAAAGGCCACAGTGGCCAGCCCCATGTACCACACAGGGAACCACAGTCAGCAATAAAGCAGGGCTTTTCTCCAAATATACAGAACAAGCTGGCTTCCACTGCAAACAACAGATTCTTAAAGCCTTTCATGTTCTGGCATTTGGCAAGGTTGATAAGAGTCTTCTTTGTTCCCAACCAGATCCCTGACTCATCAATAAGGTTAGCCAGGAGACAAAACTCCCATCACATCTCCCTCACCTCTGGATGGGATGGTGGGAGTAGCAGACTATTACTTAATACATTGAGAATAATCAGCCCACTCATCACACAAATATATGATTGAATGATAAGAAATATCAGGTATGTGACAAAATAACTAGTGGGAAGAAAGAAAAACACCATATTAATGAAACACACAAACATTAGTATGGAAATTGCGCTTAGTGAAATAAGCCACATGCAGAAAGACAAATATGGCATGATTCCACTTATATGAGGTAACTAGAATAGGCAAATTCATACACACAAAAAGTAGAATAGAGATTAACAGGGGCTGGAGGGAGGAGAGAAAGAGGGTCACTGCTTAATGGGTACAGAAGTTTTGTTGAGGATGATAAAAAATGTTTTCATATACATAGAGGCAATAGCTACAATGATACATTGTAAATGTACTTATTGCCACTGACTTGTACACTTATGAATGACTGAAATGATATATATCATTTTATATGTAAATATATAAAAATATTTATATTATATATAAATATATATATTTTATATACATTATACTATATAAATATATTTATATAATATATACTTATATATTATATATATTTATACATTATACATTCTTGGGACTAGGCCCCCAAATCTGGCCATAAACTGGCCCCAAAACTGGACATAAACAAAATCTCTGCAGCACTGTGACATGTTCGTGATGGCCTTGACACCCACACTGGAAGATTGTTGGTTTACCGGAATGAGGGCAAGGAACACCTGGCCCACCCAGGGCAGAAAACCACTTAAGGTGTTCTTAAACCACAAACAATAGCACCAGCAGATGATCTGTGCCTTAAGGGCATGTTCATGCTGCAGATAACTAGCCAGACCCATCCCTTTATTTCCGCCCATCCCTTTAAATCTTATGACTGGCTTGCTGTCAATAAATATGTGGGTAAATCTCTGTTCAAGGCTCTCAGCTCTGAAGGCTGTGAGATCCCTGATTTCCCACTCCACACTCTATATTTCTGTATGTGTGTCTTTAATTCCTCTAGCGCTGCTGGGTTAGGGTCTCCACAGCCGAGCTGATCTGGGCAATATATAATATTTATATGTAAAACATAATATATTATACATTAATATATGTTTTATATTTATATAAGTATATACTTATATTTACATATAAATATATAAAATATATATTAGTTGATATATATTATATATTTTACTTTATTTAAAAAAAAATTTACGGTGGAGAATCAACAAATAGTGACAACTGGATAACCACATGCAAAGAATGAAGCTGGCTCTATACCTCACACCATATATAAAATTAACTCAGAATGGATCACAGGTCTAAGTATACGAGCTAAAATTATAAAATTCTTAGAAGAAAACACAGATACAAATCTTCATGACCTTGGATTAGGCAGTGGTTTCTTAGACATGACACCATAAGCACAAGCAACTAAAGGAAAAAAATAGATAAATGAGGCTTCTTCAAAATTAGAAACTTCCGTGCTTAAAATGACACCAAGAAGAAACTGGAATGATAATCCACAGAACGGGAGAAAACATTTGCAATCATATAAAGGTCTCAGAATATATAAAGAACTGTTACAATACAATAATAAAAAGAAACAAATCAATTAAAAAATGGCCACAGTATCTGAATAGTTCCAAATGTTCTAAAATTGGTTCTGGTAAATATACTAAAAACCATTTCACTGTATGCTTTAAATTAGTGAATTGTATGGGATGCAAATTATACTTCAATAAAGCTGCTATTAAAAATAAATGCTCAATAAATGATAGCCATTATTGTTTTAAAAATTACTGTGAAGAAAAAAGATGAGTAAAGGAACAGAATAAATATTTTTTACTGGTAGAAAGACTTATGAACATATATTATCCACTATAAAAATTGGAAGTAGGAACAAGATGGCCTAGACAGATAACTATTAAAGGATTCTGAAAGCTGGAAAGAAAGCAGACTGGACTGGCCAGAGACCTCAGCACTTGAAGAATGACAATGCAGTGAGACTCTTGAGACTACACATATGCTAGGCTGGGCATTGCAGGAGTCTGCAGCCTGAAATAACCAATAGGCAAAGAAAAAAGAAAAATCTGTTTTCTCTCACCAGAAGACAGGGAAATGGAAAGCAGAACAGAGACCAAGTGGGGAGCTCTAATCTCAGCTCTTCAACTGAGGTACCAGTTGGCCAATCTGTCTTTAGCAGCAGCTTCACAGTACTGGTGAGCCAACCCAACCTCTGCTTCACAACCACAGCACTGATGGGCCAAAATATTTGCAGCATCAACCAAGAAGCCCCAGAGAGCTTTCCTGACTCCACAGCGCTCTACTACTCAGGTACCCTTGAGCAGTCCAATTCACCTGCAGAGGGTTCAAAGCAATGACAGGTCTACTCGACCCCTGCTCCACACCAGGGGCAACAGCAATTAGGCTGATCCTCCCATGTCAGCTGAGCCTGGTAGCTTCTGGCCCTCTACCCAGTGGCACAAGGAGACTCGGGACAAGAAGAAATGGGGGCATTACCTGTAGATGAACACAAATTTGAACTGACAGGGAATTTCTCATTTGAAACTATGGAAGCCAGAGGAAGTGGCACAATATTTCTTAGTGCTGAAGTAAAACAATTGTTAACTAGGAATCCTATATCCAATGTAACTACCCTTCAGGAATGAAGGTGAAATAAAGATATTCTCAGACAAAGGAAAACTAAGAAATTTGTTGCTAGCAGACCTACCCATAAATAATGTCTAAAGGAAGGCCTCCAAACAGAAAGAAAATGATAACAGAAGAAGGCTGGGACATTCAGAAAGGAAACAACATGAAATGGTAAAAACTGAGGTCAGCACAATACACTATCCTTCATCCCATGAACTTCTTTAATCAAATTTATGGTTGAAGCAAAAATTTTCACATAATTTGATGTGCTGCTCAATGAAGACAGAGGAAATATTTTTAAAAATTATGTTTAAGAAATGAAGAAGGTAAGGGAAACTAATGGAAGAAGTAAGGCTTCTGTAATTCACTTAAAATGGCAAAATGATACCACTGCACTTTTGATAACTTATGTATGTATACAGTAATTCCTAGAACAACCAACTAATGAAAACTTAAAAAGTGATATATGAAAAAACATTATAAATGAACATTATGAATAATTAAAGTGGAATTCTAAGAAATGTTCGAATAACCTGTAGGATGTTCTTCAACGTGTGAATGGTTAAACAAAGGTACCACCATACCATGGCGTACAACTCAGCAATAAAAAGAAACAAACTGTGATATGGTTTGGATCTACGTCCCCACCCAAATTTCATGTCTAGTTGTAATCTCCAGTGTTGAAGGTAGGGACTGGTAGGATGTGATTGGATCATGGAGGTGGAGTTCTCATGAATGGTTTAGCACCATCCTCCTTTGGTACTGCATAGTAAGTGAGTTCTCATAAGATCTGGTTGTTTAAAAGTGTGTAGGCCCTCCCCCTCACTCTCCTGCTCCTGCTTTGCCTTCCTCCATGAGTAAAACCTCCCTGAGGCCTCCCCAGAAGCCTGGAAGCATGGAAGCTGCTATGCTTCCTGTACAGCCTGCAGAACCATGAGCCAATTAAACCTCTTTTCTTTACAAATTACCCAGTCTCAGGTATTTCTTTATAGCAGTTGAGAATGGACTAATACACTGTTGATACATGCACCAACTTGGATGAATCTCATGGAAATTATGTTGAGTGAAAAAAGCCAATTCCAAAAGGTTAGGTACAGTTCAATTTTTATAACATTCCTAAAATGATAAAATTATAAAATAAAGAACAGATTAGTAGTTGCAATGGGTTAAGAACCGGGGTGAAGGAAGTGGGTATGATTATAAAGGAATAACACAAGGGAGCCTTGTGGTGATATGGGATGGTACAATTAAGTATTTTAACCGTGATAGTGGTTACACAAAATTACACAAAATTTTAATAAAATGTAATTAATGTAAAATATAGCCAAAAATTAAGAAACAGAAAACATTTGAGAAAAAGTAAAAGACTCACAAGATGATAAAAGTGTTTTGCATGCCTGAGGCCTTGGGCTACAGTGTACCAGTTTGTCCAGAGAGTTGGCACTAACGATGTGATTTATGGTGAACATCTGGTTTTTCCCTGTGGGGCTGGTGCTTAAACAACTGAGATGCTGCATGCCTACATAACTGACCTTTAGTAAAAACTATACACAACGAAGCTTGAGCAAGTTTCCCTGGTTGGCAACACTATGCATGTGTTGAGACATCCTCACTAGGGTAATTAAGTGCATCTCATTTGACTCCACTGGAAGAAGACACTTGGAAGCCTGTGCTGAGGTTCCTCAGGACTTGCCCCATGTGCCTTTTCCCTTTGCTGATTTTATTCTGTATCCTTTCACAGTAATCAACCCTAAGTCTAAGTGTAACAGCTTCTGAGTTCTGTGAGTCCTCTAGTGAATTACAGTGGCTGAGGGTAGTCATGGGATCCCTGACATACCTTCTTTTGAGAACAAGAACTTCTACCATTTTCAAAAACTGCTTGGACTTTACTATTCCCTACTTACTTTCCTAACTTGTGGTAGGGTTTAAAGCACCTAGTGAATTCCCACAGATCAGTTAGTTACAAAATATGACCTGGGCAATCATGACTAAGTGGCTACTGACACCAACATTTCAAACAGAGGGCCGCACATCTGGGGATATGTCTGACCCCTCTATTTCATCAGTCCACTTCACCCAGCCCTGGGAACAGACATGGGCATGCCAGGTCTTGCCTACTGCTTAAAATGGCTGAGAAAGTGGCAAGGCAGCTTCAACATTTTATATACCACCACAACCAAGCTGCCAACCACGTAGGGACATATCCACTCCCAGTAGTTTTCTGCTGCAAATCTCCCCATCATCTCCCTCTCAGAAACTGTATACAACACTGCACAGAGATAATCTGCCACGTGGCTACAGGAGAGGAGCATTTCTCTTAGCTAGGATGTGGCTCCACTTGGGAGGCATGACACAGATAATTCAGTAGCAGCAGTACAAAGTAATTTTGACATAAAACATACCTGTAGAGTGAATTCTCTTTAAAATTCACTCTCAGTCACCCATCTCCTGATAAGCTTTCTTGAGCAGGAGAGAAAGAGTTGCAAGTAGTATATTGTACACCAAAATTTACACATAACCCACAGCCATCATTATATGTGTCAAGCATGAAACAACTGTTTAAATTGATGATTTTGTTAGTCATATGTCTATGAAATGCTTTAATGTTATCTGGCTCCTGTCTGCACACCTCAAATCTGTGACCTATTAATTTATTTTCTAAGAAAAGGCTTTGAGGTTTCATCACTCTAGAGAAGTGGGTCACACATGTGAAATACTATTTAAGTGATACACATTAGTCTTAAAATGGCTCAGTCATAGCACTGGTAATAAGAAGTTGGATGAATTCTCTATTTTGCCATGTCTTCAAGTAAAATGGTGTATTTCAAATCGGTACAGACTGTACACTTGCACTGTACCTACAAACACTTGTTCTGTTGACACGACACATTCTGAATCCATAGCTACTAAGTGCAAAAATTTAAAAACTATTCCTTCCCCAACACGTTGCCAAGTGCTGAGAACAACTCTGCCAATTGTACCAACACAAGCGGTAACTAAGATAAAGCCCAAATACCCCCTTACATAAAGAGGTAACAGGCCAGTGAGAAATTTTCATCACATATTAACGCAGGAAATTTATGTTCTTGAGAAAACCATAGCATTTATTTACAAGTCTCTCAAATAGCTTCTCATCCATAAACAACTCAGAGTCATTACATGTTTTCTTGAAGACTAGCAAAAGAGTCAGAGAAACAGTGCAATAGAATCTAATGGGGCCGTTGGCTCTCCCTTTCTCGTATTAAAACAAGCACTTATTGCTGTGTGTGTGTGTGTGTGTGTGTGTGTGTAATACACTTTTTTTTTTTTAAATATAAGGAACATTTCCATTTGTAAGCCTATCTTCTGTAAGCGTTGATACCAATCTTATTAAATGCATGTTAACTGCTTAGAATCCCAGGCACACATGCAGGTTCATTCCCTTTCTCTTCAGGCAGTTTCCATAATCCACAACATTCTCATTTTAACAGTCCTCATTACTGGTATCATTTAATACTTGAGGGTTTGCTCAAGTCAATATCAATCCTGCTGATCCTACAAGCATTTATTTTGTTGACACAACACAGTCTGAATCCATAGCTACCAAATGTAAAAATTTTAAAACTATTCCTTCCCCAACACGTCACCAAGTCGCTGTTGCTGTAACAACTCTGTCAGTCACCCAGCCCTGTCATGGAGCCACAGCGCAGGAGAGACATCAAGCAGGAGAGACATCAAGCCTTTTCCAGCGCAGGAGAGACATCAAGCCTTTTGGGGGATCCCACTCCCTTCAATCATTGGTCCTCCTGCCACCCAGATGCACTGCTTCTTCTCAAAGACACTTGACACCTTAAACTCATTCTGAAGATGGAAATGTTTACCTGCAAGGCACTTTGTTGGATCCATCTGAAACCTACTTCCTCATTAACAAATAGCCCTTTACCACAAGTAAATCTTAACTAACCAGAAGAGAGAGAAACCTTTCCTTCAGAAAGAACAACAAAAACATATTCAGAACAAAAATGTCCTCTTCAATTAAGCTTAAATGTCTCTGGACGAGTCTAAATCAAGAAATACAATATCTCTTTACCTGATTGGAAAACCTCATGCTCACATTACGCTGATCCTTTACTGGGACATAGCGCTGGACAGGATCAATGTCTTTAGGACTGATTAGTTCATCAGCTGAAAAAAAGAAGGGGAATGACATTATCGAAAATGCATTTGCATAACACTATAAACCAACTAGACTTTTAGAAAATACTCCAACAAGAGCAGAATATACATTTTTCTCAGTGTACATGAAACATCCTCCACCAGGATAGACCACATACTAGGCCATAAAATAAGCCTCAATATATACAAAAGGACTGAAATCATAAAAAGTATATTGTCTGACCACAAGGGAATGAAATCAGGCATCAATAACAGAAAGAAATCTTATAAATTCACACATACGTGGAAATGAAAACATACTACTAAATAACTAATGGGTCAAATAATAAATCAAAAGGGAAATGAGAAAATATATTCTAATATACTTTCTGATGAGATGAATGAAAATAAAGACAAACACCAAAATCAATGGGATGTGGGTAAAACAATGCTCAGAAAAAAATTATAGCTATAAATTCCTATATTAAACAGAAGAAAAATCTCAAATCAATAACCTATTTTTCCACCTTAAGACAGTGGATGAGACGGCTGGGCATGGTGTCTCATGCCCGTAATCCCAGCACTTTGGGAGGACGAGGTGGGCGGATCACAAGGTCAGGAGTTTGAGACCAGCCTGGCAAATATGGTGAAACTCCATCTCTACTAAAAATACAAAAAAAAAAAAAAAAAAAAAAATTAGCTGGGCATGGTGGTGTGCGCCTGTAATCACAGCTACTCAGGAGGCTGAGGCAGGAGAATTGCTTGAGCCCGGGAGGCGGAAGTTGCAGTGAGCCGAGATTGTGCCACTGTACTCCAGCCTGGGCAACAGAGAGAGACTCCATCTCAAAAAAAAAAAAAAAAAAGACAGTGGATGACAAAGAGCAAACTAAATCAAAAGCAACAGAAGGAAGGAAATAAAGATTAGAGTGGAAATTAATGAAAAAGTATAGAAAAACAATACAGAATCAAGGAAATCAAAAGTAGTTTCTTAAAAAGCTCAATAAAACTTGCAAACCTGGAGGGTGGAGCCAAGATGGCCAAATAGGAACAGCTCCGGTCTCCAGCTCCCAGCCCCAGCGACACAGAAGACGGATGATTTCTGCATTTCTGCTTGAGGTACCGGTTTCATCTCACTAGGGAGTGCCTAACAGTGGGTGCAGGACAGTCGGTGAAGCGCACTGTGCGCGAGCCGAAGCAGGGCGAGGCATTACCTCACTCGGGAAGCGCAAGGGGTCAGGGAGTTCCCTTTCCTAGTCAAAGAAAGGGGAAACAGACGGCACCTGGAATATCGGGTCAGTCCCACCCCAATACTGCGCTTTTCCAACGGGCCTGGAAAACGGCACACTAGGAGATTGTGTCCCGCACCTGGCTCGGAGGGTCCTGTGCCCACGGAGTCTCGCTGATTGCTAGCACAGCAGTCTGAGATCAAGCTGCAAGGCGGCAGCGAGGCTGGGGGAGGGGCGCCCACCATTGCGCAGGCTTGCTTAGGTAAACAAAGCAGCCAGGAAGCTCGAACTGGGTGGAGCCCACCACAGCTCAAGGAGGCCTGCCTGCCTCTATAGGCTCCACCTCTGGGGGCAGGGCACAGACAAACAAAAACTCAGCAAGAACCTCCACAGACTTAAAGGTCCCTGTCTGACTGACAGCTTTGAAGAGAGTAGTGGTTCTCCCAGCA